>NW_015630986.1:14565-53399 GCF_001515625.1 Sinocyclocheilus rhinocerous
ATTGTGTTTTTTTTTTTGTTTGTTTTTTTTCAATTCAGTGCCTTTTCCAAACATTTGAAGATATGTGTGTGTGAGATGAGGTTGCTTAGGTCACAAACAGACATTATAACATTTGTATTATAATGTTATGTATTACAATAGCACACCAAAAGTCTCTTACAAAAGGATTTACTAGCAGCTTTAGTGGATACAGACCTGTAAATGTTTCATTTCTATAGAAGCTCCATTAGTCACGCCAGTTACAATAGTTTTACACCTCATAGAGAATCCTCTAAATTTTGAGCCTCCTTGTCCCATGCCCTGATACTGGATTACATCTCAGTGGTCCAACAACCAGTGGCGGCTTGTCGGGGGAGGCACAGTTTCCCCAAAATTTTGAGATGAAAACGGGAGGAGGACGACTTAATGTTAATAAAATTCACAATTCATTTAAGTTCATGTCTCAGAATGTGTATTTTTTTTGTTTGTAATTTCACAGCTGTAATACCATAACATGTTAATGAATTTGGAAAGTGCCACTTTTCTATCGCGAATGTGCCGAATTTGCTGATGTAATTACAACCGCTAATGATGGAGAAGGTGAAGCCCGGGGGAGAGCTGAGCTCTCGTGCCTCCGTAAAAAAATAAATAGCCAATCAGCATCGAGTGTTCACTTCCAGCGCTGCGGTGTGTTGAGAAAAGAAACCTCGCAAGGGAGGTTCCGATATCAACCAATCATCATAGAGACGTAAATTACGTGATATTAGTTTGAACATCTGCTGCGCTGATAATGTACTAAGTAATGATGAGTAGCGATATTGAATATTTGATTGCCAACAGATTTACCAAGCTGTCATTCAAACAGTATATATGCAAATAAAAAAAAAAGGGAAAACATGCCTAACTGGATATAGACTACAGCAGTCGGCTTAATTAAATGGCGCAACAGGCAGCTCTCTTTTAACACAGACTTTTAAGAAGGGATGGATGTTTGCTTCAAGTGATAGGCCAGGTAAGTGAAATTATATTATCTTGCTGTATGTATGTCGTTTTCTTTACGTTCTCTGACTAAAAGCAACCAAAAAGCCATTTTAAAGTGGTTAAGCAAATAATAATAATCGGTAGGGATCCCAGACCAATACAATTAGTGTGCCTCCTCTATGTAAAACCCACGAGCCGCCACTGCCAACAACAGGTATCACAGTCATGTTTGCACGTGTGCTGATAGTTTTTATCCGACTGTTTGACTGCATGTCATCTGAGGCTCAGCACTCCACCCTCATTTCTCTAAGTGTTGTATATAAATGTGGATTATATGAGGGGAAAAACTCAGAAAAGATTGTGCAGTTTTCCAGGTTTTCCGTTCAAAACATTACTGTTCAACGTTTTTTGGACAGTATTTTTTATTTTATTTATTATTTACTTTTTTGAAAGAAATTAATATTCTAATATTTTAATTTATCTTTATCAAAAGTGACAGTAAAGACATTTACATTGTTACAGAAATATCTATTTCAAATAAATGCTGTTCTTTTGTACTTTATTTTGGTCAAATAATCTCGGAACAAATGTATCACAGTTTCCACAAAAATATTATTATCAGTAAAATATTAATATCAATATTACTAAAATATTGTATGACTGTTTTCAACATTGATAATAATATACTAAATGTTTCTTGAGCCGCAAATCAGCATATTAGAATGATCATGTGACACTGAAGACTGGAGTAAAAATGCTAAAAATTCAGCTTTGCATCACAGGAATAAATTACATTTTAAAATAGTCAAACAAAAAGCAGTTATTTTGTTTATTTTGATTTGTAGTAATATTTTACTTGGATTATATCTCTAAGATTTCCCTTCCTGAAGATGACATAACAGATTCTCTAATACGCCTTACACAAGATTTTACAGATGCAGCCTTCTGAGGCACTAAACTGAAAACACCACACAGACGAGCCAGATAAAAATGTAAAAATAATTTTTTTTCTTAGAAATCATAGAATTTGGCATGTAGATTTTAGATATCTATAATAATAATAATGTACCATGTTCCCATTGTATTCGTAAACCTTTAGACTATAACTACAATTAGACTACTTTGACAGAAAAGTTGTTTATTCTTCTTCTTATTATTCATATTAAATTAATTTGTGCCTATTTATTATTCAGCTGTGCGTTTTAGAATGCCAGGCTATTCAAAGTTATGCTTTACAGTAAGTTTATCACAGTTAAGGATGTTTAGACAGGGGTGTGCAATATCATGATTTTTGATCATGGACAGTTAAAATATCTCCACTATCTTCTGTAGTAGTAATACCGTAGTATCATGCTACAGCGCACATTCTATCAGCTGCAGTTCTGGCGCCTCAGTCTCAATATACTGTACAACACGACATTCATTCACATCAAATGTTGACTCAGCGTTGACAGTTACACTCACGGGACACTGCACTTATTCACAGTCATAAAAGTACATTATTTGTATGTGCTTTAAAGCCTTGCCGGTTAAACATTTCATTCGCGGACTGTTCTGACGTGCACTTTTTCTGAGCGTGAACACATGAAGCGCGCACACACTAAAAAGCCTGTCAAACAGCACTTGATTACTTGACTAAGATATCTGTCAAAAACACACAAGGTTTACATATAAACACAGTTGAGAGAAAAACAGATGCGTGCCTGTATATTATCAGAATCAGAATCAGAATTAGCTTTATTCGCCAGGTGTGTGCAAACACACAAGGAATTTGTTATGGGTTTTTTTTTTTAAGGTGCTCCTGGTACATACATACATGCATACATACATACATGCATACAAATCTGACATGAGAACAGAAAAAAAAAGAAAAAAAATGCAGGTCTTAAAGTGACAGCAGACTAATAGTAGTAAACATGCTGCCGCTTGTCATTACAGGGGTAGTTCACCCAAAAATGTAAATTCTGTCATTATTTACTCACTCTCATCTTGTCCCGAACCTGTATTAATTTCTTTCTTGTGCTGAACACAAAAGAAGATATTTTGAAGAATGTGGGTAACCAAAGAGATGCTGGTCCCTATTAACTTTGATAGTAGGAAAGAAATGCTATAGAAGTCACTGTGGACCAGCAACTGTTTGGTTACCCACACTTTTCAAAATAACTTTTACGTTCAACAGAAGAAAGAAACTCATTCAGGTTTAAAACAACTTGAGAATGAGTAACAGAATTTTCATTTTTGGGGTGAACTATCCCTTTATTGCTAATAAAACAGCAAAACACAAAGAGAAAAATCACTCACTGCTCTTGACTGAAGAACTTAAATACAGTTGCTATAACAAGAATCAATGTATAATTTATACAGTGAAGTCTATATAGTGTTTTATTTTTATACTTGTTCATTAAATTTCTTGAATGCTAAATATACCTACTGTACCTGAAAAATAAAGCACTTTGTTTTATTTGTATAGTATGTGAATTTGTAATGTGTATCTTTGTTCTTATTTAGAAGATAGATAAAATGATGACAAAGATTTTTATCTTCACCCGCTTTGGCCTAAATATCTGCCATTCCTTTTTATTTTATATTTTGTTACCTTGTAAAGCTTTGTTTTTTAAAAATAGGGAAATTAGTTTGGCTGTACTGCTCAGACAATGTGGAAAATAGTAAAAAAAAAAAAAAACGACAAAGAATCGTGATAAAATCATGAATTGTGATTTTTTTTTCTTTTTTTTCTGAAAAAAAATTGTGATATTTTTGACACTCCAAAACACTGTTGCTCTATTATATGTGCCATACAGTAATTGGATGGAATCTGCATGCAAGCATGTTTTCATATTGTTCAAAGACAATGACACCTGTTGTTTTGGTTGTATGACTTTGGTTGCTTTTTATTTCTTGTCAGAAATAGCTCAGACTTTCCTACACGCAATACTCAACAAAAACCTACACACAATCTCCACCCATCTACACAGTCTCTTTTGTTCAAACTCATTATACCGCTTTAGGCATTTCTAAATGAGAAAATACCATCAGTGTAGTGTTAATCCGTTAATTTTAGATTAATCCCGTCTTAATCCTGTTTCCTTCCAAGCGGAGGTGCCAGTTTTCCTGAATTCACCTGAGGTCGCAGTCACTACGTTCAGCATGTCATTGCTAAAAAGTTTTTTGGAAATAAAAATACTTTTTTGGTTGAATTATTCCTTTAAATAAATCTTTTTTAGTAGCTCTGTTGTGAATTGACATTCCTTCACATCCCATAATATGTGGCTACACCCATATCTCATATGCTTATATATAGACTTATGAAACTGACATTTGCTTGAGAAATTCAGCATTGCTGCAAAGCATTGAGGTCATGGACCACAGAGTCATGATAAATGAACACTAGTTCCTTGTTGACCTCATGCTATGCAAATTAGGAGTGTAAAAGGCATGCTTTCCAGAGAACAGCTTTGTTTCAAAATATACTTTACAGTCAGGTGCACAACAAGGAACGCAAAGCGCATAAAGGTCAGTGGATGTGGGTTAACGGTCATGCTTTCATAGCCTTATACCTGAAGGTGTGACACACATGGCATTGAGTTTCTGAGTTTAAACTTCCTGTGCTTTGATGATTTCCTCTGCTGTTGGTTGACTGATACCAGACTGGTGGCAAAAATGGAAGTAGCTATACTCTATTACACTCTACTGTATATTAGTTAGAATTCGTTTATTTTATTTTATTATTTGCTGCTTGTTGAACTGAGTCACCTGAATTATGGTTTTTGAGGTTTTGTGCTTTTTTGTTTTGGTTTTGTTTTTCATGCTGCTTGACTCAAGGCGTGCTATTACTTTTCTACACAATCAAATTTGCTGTGTTCTGACTTGGCCCAGTAAGCAGTCACATAGCAACCACCCATAACTCCCTAGCAACCACATAACAATGCACTTAATACCACTCTTTATTTTATGTTATTATTATTATTATTATATTTGCTTTGAATTTTGGGGTTGTTTTGTTTTGTATTTTGGTTTGCTTTGATTTGTTTAGTTTTATTTTTGGTTTAGTTTTGTTTGTTGACTTGAGGTGTGCTATTACTTTCTAAACAATCAAATTTGCCATGTTTTGTTTTGTTCTTTGTATTTTTATTTATTTATGTATTTATTTGCGCTGTTGACTTGATGTGTGCTATCACCCAATGCAATACCACTTTTTATTATTTTAGTTTATTATTATTATTATTTGCTTCTTTCTGAATTGAATCATTTGAATTATGTTTTTTCATGCTTTTTTATTGATGCTGCTTGTGACTTGAGGTGTGCTATTACCTTCTAAACAATCAAATTTGCTGTTTTTTGTTCTATTTTATTTTTTATTTATTTTTGTGTTGCTTGTTGACGTGAGGTGTGCTATTACTTTCTAAATAAATCAAACATGCTATGTTTTGTTTTGTTCTATTTTATTTTGTTTTGTTTTTTATTTTGCACGCTGCTTGTTGACTTGAAGTGTGCTATTACTTTTTAAACAATCAAATGTGCTATGTTTTGGTTTGTTCTGTTTTATTTCTTTATTTATTTTTTGCCTTGCTTGTTCACTCGAGGTTTCTAAACAATCATATTTGCTATGTTCTGACTTGGCCCAGTAAACAGTCACCTATCAACCTATAATGCCCTAAAAACCGCATAGCAATCCACTTCATACTGTACCACTCTGAACACCTTAACAACCACCTAGCAACTTCCTGGCAACCATCCATAACATTTTAGCACCGTTTGCAGCAGAAAACACCACTGTGAAAGGTGTCTGAATTACATATGTGTTAAATCTGATATTTAATGCACTCTATGCAACCACACACTGTTGTTTTTCTTCTAGTTTAATCCTTTGCAGAGATGAACGCAGCGCCCACTGCAATCTCAAACGCTTATATGAACACATAGCTTACAAAGTACTCAACCTGCTGGGCGCTTGGCCAATGAGTCACTACATTTCAAGCCTCCTGAAGGGCTTATGTTTCAATCGCAGATGAGAAATGAATTTTACAGTTTAAGAAACCGATGACAAATGCTTCATTTTTGGCAAAGCGCCAAGCCCTATGTTTGATGAAATGGTTCAGGAAACCTTCTGACTGAAAAACAGCCTTTTGTTCCAAGCTTTCTGAATTGTGGCGAGTGCTCGTGTCAGTGTTTGTAAATGACTGTGTGTGCCAAGAGATTAGAGTGGATTTTCAGAGACCAATAAAGGTTTAGCTGCAAGCCACAGTGCCCAACTGATTACACATAGTGCATATGATACAACATCCCTACACAGAGTCCCAGCAGACGTGAATGTGTTCATACAGCTTTGGCATTGGTTTAAACAAATATTTGAAGAAGTACAGACATTTGAAGTGGGTCCTTAGTGTTTTAAATGCTCATAAATTAGTCAAGTCAAATGATTTTGAAGTACTTTTTTATTATTTTATTTTATTTTATGCTTCTGTCCTTTTGTAGACTAAAGCAGTACTATTTTTATTTTATATTTTCTATGCTTCTGCCCCTTTGGTAGGCTGGCTAAAGAACTAGTAATTTTAATTTTATTTAATTTTATGCCTCTGCCCCTTTGTAGGTTGTCTGAAGCACTACTATTTTTTGTTTTATTTTATGCTTCTGTCCCTTCATGGGCTGTCTAAAGCACAACTGTTTATTATTTTATTTTATTTTTTATTTTATTTTGCTTCTGTCCCTTTGTAGGCTGTCTAAATCACTATTATTTTTTACTTATTATTATTTATTTTTTTATTTTTTTTACTTTGTGCTTGGACCACTTTGTAGGTTAAACCACTACTGTTTTTTTATTTTATACTATTTTATTTTATGCTTCTTTCCCTTTGTAGGCTGTCTAAAGCATTACTATTTTGTTTTATTCTATATTATGCTTCTGCCACTTTGTAGGTTATCTAATTTAAAACACAACTTTTATTTTATTTTCTTTTACATGCTTCTGTCCTGTTGTAGACCGTTTTGTTTTATTTTATGTTTTTTATTTTATTTTGTTGTATTTTATTCTGGCTATCTAAAGCACTACTATTTTATTTTTATTTTCATTTTATTATTGTAGTTTCATTGTTGTTTTAGACTATTAGGCCCCACTATATGCTGCTTACCTTTCAAGTACCCTATTTTGTCTCTGTCCACCATTTTACATTTTACACCCTTTCTTTTATGCTTTTTTCCAGTGGGGCATTTTCTGAGGTGGTCCTGGCCCAAGAGAAGGCCACAGGAGAGATGTACGCCGTGAAATGCATCCCAAAAAAAGCACTAAGAGGAAAACAGAGCGGAATAGAAAACGAGATTGCAGTGCTGAGGAAGTAAGTATTCTAAAAGCTCCCGGAAAAGGCTTAAAATAACAAACCCAACACCCATTACATGCTTTACATAAGATTCTCTAGCTACAGACGAAAACCCTAAAGTTCAAAGGAAGCTGTTAGTGGGAGTTTGTGCTTTTCTCCTCAAAGCGGGAGATGACTCAGCCTTTACGACACACCCCTCACAGCCTCCTACCTTTACTGACTCCTACCTGTCCCTGTCAAAACCGTTTGGAAGCATTTTAAAGGCCGTACAAATGATTCATGTGGCCTCCGCCACAGACCTCGCTATTCACCGCACGTTGAGGCCAAGCGCAGGTCCGTGGTTGTCATGGTAAAAAGGCGTTCAGGCAAGGAGGCGAGGCAATACGTTGGCGAGTAAAACCGCTGCAGCTTGCAGCTGGATTGGAGATGGCCAGAATGATAGCAGAGACTGTAATGGTTGTTTAGCAACTTACATATGAGAATTCCTTTTGTTTTCATCATCTGCATGAATAAAATAGCTCAACATATCAGCCCAGAATGTATGCTATGGTGTTCGGGAACGTGCAATTGGAACCAACGTCAGCCATCCAAAACAAAGCCTTCATAATCCACTCAAGTGCAACTCTGCTTCGTTGTAATTGATCAAATATTTCATCTGTTCTTTTCAGGATCAAGCATGAGAACATTGTGACACTGGAAGACATTTATGAGAGCCCCACTCATTTATATCTTATTATGCAACTGTGAGTAGAATCTGTTTGCTGCTTCCATTATTGCTTTAAGTCTGCTAAGTCTTTGAAACAGAACCAAACCATGTGAAGCTGGTTTGCGAGATGGAAAACTTTAAAGTAATTTGTTCTTGTTGTGTCACTGTTGAATTTATTTGAATTTTAATCCAGGAAATTCTTCCTGTCATTCCAATTCACATTCCAATTCGACGTCCTGCGGGGCATCCAACTCATGACTTGAAAGGAAGCCAATTCTTATTCTCATTTGTGTCCAAGGCTGCTGCTGTTGTTTGAGATCATTTTAATGATCTGAGCAACAGATGATTACGGGATTCTCCAACCATAATCTATATGTTGACATGCAAAACATTTGCATTTTTTTTTGTTTTTAAACCCAGATTGGAGTATTGAGTGTTTATTTTATTATTTGATAGTTGTTGAATTGAATCACCTGAATTGTTTTTTGTATGTTTGTTTGTTTTTTTGCTTTGTTTTGTTTTCTGTATGTTTTTTCCCCTTTGTTTTGCTCGTTATTTATTTATTTATGTTGCTTTGTTTTGTTTTTGATGCTGCTTGTTGACTCTAGGTATGCTATTACTTTTCTAAACAATCAAATTTGCTATGTTCTGACTTGGCCCAGTAAACAAATACCTATAATTTAACCATTATTTTATTTGAATAATTATTTAATAATTTTATAATAATTTTATTTAATTTTATTTTGAAAAGGGAATAAAAAAGTATAATGACGTATATAAAAAACTATAATGAAGTAGAAAACATACAGGACCGTTCAAAAGTTTGTTAGGTTTGTTTTTTCTGCAAGGAATGAATACTTCAAGTCATCAAGATTACATTACATTTTAGTGACAGTAAACAGTATTATATGTGACCCTGGACCACAAAACCAGTCATAAGGGTCAATTTTTCGAAATTGAGATTTATACATCATCTGAAAGCTGAATAAATAAGCTTTCCATTGGTTTGTTAGGATAGGACAATATTTGGCCGAGATACAACTATTTGAAAATCTGGAATCTGAGGGTGCAAAAAAAATCAAAATACTGAGAAAATCGCCTTTAAAGTTGTCCAAATGAAGTTCTTAGCAATGCATATATTACTAATCAAAAATTAAGTTTTAATATATTTACAGTAGGAAATTTACAAAATATCTTCATGGAACATGATCTTTACTTAATATCCTAAGGATTTTTGGCATAAAAGAAAAATCTATAATTTTGACCCATACAATGTATTTTTGTCTATTGCTACAAATATACCCCAGCGACTTAAGACTGGTTTGTGGTGCAGGGTCACATATATACCTGTATATTATTTTCACTTTCCTTAATAACTATATTTTTAAAAAAAAATTAAAAAAAACACTTGTTAAAAACTGATTTTTTTTTTTCAGTGTGTCTGGCAGGGAGTTGTTTGATCGTATCGTAGAGAGAGGTTTCTACACGGAGCAGGATGCCAGCGCGTTAATCAAACAGGTTCTGGATGCGGTTAACTACCTGCATTCACTGGGGATAGTCCACAGAGACCTGAAGGTGATGATTTCCCTTGACTGATTTCCTTCACAGCAAAACAAATCGATGTACAGAGACGTTCAGTTTCATTATACAGTATATAGGAAGTTGGAACATGAGAAATGAAAGGTCACCGGACAGCGAACACTCACTTCCACTCCAGTGGAAACAAGACGTACGGTGTAAATAACTCCCTGTGACTTTTTAACCTTATCACCTACTCTCTCATCTCCTGACAGCCAGAGAATCTGCTCTATTTTAACCCACATGAAGAATCCAAGATTATGATAAGTGATTTCGGGCTGTCCAAGATGGAGGGCGCAGCCAATGACATCATGTCCACAGCCTGTGGGACGCCGGGATATGTGGGTAAGGCTGTCGATCCACTAAATATCAATGTGAATCTGCACTGGATCTGAATATTTAATAAAATGATCATAGATTTAATGGTAAAACACTGTAAAAAGACTGTAAAAATGCTACAGTAAAAGCCTTTTAATTGGTTAACGGTAAAGTCCTTTACTCTATACTGTGAAAAACTGTAATATATCTATAATTTTACAGTAAAATACTGTTAAATGTAAAGTTTTATGAAAGTGAAAAAGAAATGTCATCTTATACTTTATACTTTATACTGAGCTTTGTGACAGCTCACATTTGATGGTTTTTCAATGAATTAACTGTCTTCTACGTTTTTCTTATCAGTTATGTACGTTGGGTTTTATGCTACATTTTATTTTATTGTTTAGTGTCATTTCCCTTTACCACCTGTGTTTTAAGGTAGTTGCCAGTGTATTATAAAGGCAAAAAAAAGTTATTTGGTATAGTAACATTATTTCACTTAATGAAAGATATGTTTTTTAACCATAAATTTTAAACTTGAAATGTTGCTATGCTATTTTTAAGGTACAGTTCTGGCAACCACAGATTATTTATTTAACTGTATTATTATTTATTTATTTTACTGTACATTTACCTAATACTTAAAGGAATATTTCATGCAAAAAAAGAAAATTTGATCATTTATGCACCTTCATGTGTTTCAAATCCATATGCTGTTATTTCTACATTCATATTTTCCATATCCATTTACTATTTACTAACAAATAAAACCATTTCTATGCAAATTGTATATGCTATGAAGTGACCATGTCTGTCAAGTCCAAAAATGCACAATAAAAGTGGTTAGAAAAAGCAAATTAGGAAACATATGGTTTTGAAATGACATTCATGAAGGCTTGGTTCCGCCACAGGATGAAAAAAATAAATAAATAAGAACTTTTTATCTCACAATTCAGACTTTTTTCTCACAATTGTGGGTCATCATCTTGCAATTGTTAAATTTTCCTCAAAATTGCAAGTTTATATTTTGCAATCCTGACATTTTCTGAGAAAAAGGTCTAAACTGTTAGATAAAAATGTCACAATTACCTTTTTTATTTTTTATTCTGTGATGGAAACAAGCTTCTATAGACATGAGATGATCAAAATGATGATCAAATTTGTTTTTGGGGCCAATTATCCTTTAATTACCCTTTTACACTTTATTAAATGTATAATTTCATTCGATTTCTCTCTATTTTATTACTTTAGCTCCAGAGGTATTAGCACAGAAGCCTTACAGCAAAGCTGTGGACTGCTGGTCTATCGGAGTTATTGCTTACATCTTGTGAGTATTTTTTACCACATATGAAACACATTTGACTTTTTTCCAAACTATTTTTACATTCATTATTTTGAAAAGAAGTCTTTAGGTTAAAATACTGACCACTGTTGAATCCTCGACCTCCTCAGGTTGTGTGGATACCCTCCGTTTTATGACGAGAATGACTCCAAACTGTTTGAGCAAATACTGAGGGCAGAATACGAGTTCGATTCCCCGTACTGGGACGATATTTCTGATTCAGGTGTGTATGGCGTTGGAAATCACTGCGAAGTGAATCATATGTTATAGTTAAACAGACAGTCCACCCAAAAATTAAAATTCTGTCATCATTTACTCACCCTCATGTCATTCCAGAGCACAAAAGAAGATATTCTAAAGAATGTTGGTGACTCATTGGGTCCCATTGACTTCCATTGTATTTTTGTCCATACTACGGAAGCTAATCGGACCTGAAACGGATTAGTTTCTGAGAATTTTCATTTTTGGGTGATTTATCCCTTTAATGACGTAAGCTCTTACATTTATTCGTTGACACTCTTCTTCACCTCTTTTTGTCTCTTAAATGCCGTCATTAAGTATGACTTGGGTTGCTTGTGTTTACTTGTCACTGACAGTCACGACTTAGTTTTTTCCCATGAGCAACACTTTAATGAGGGTTTTTCAAAAGTAAGACTGATGTTTTGCAGCCAGATATAAATCAGCAGTTGAAAAGCACTATCTGGCGCTGGGCGAATCGGCATCGTTTGAAAATAACAACTCGACACCCACACCACGAGCTGTTCTCTGGTGTCTGGGGAAGTGTAGGAGGGTGTCATTTTTTCACAATTAGAACTGCGCCCTTGTGTAACTGATTCAGGTTTCGTTATTTTCACATTTGTGTTGTTTCATAGCTAAAGACTTCATTAATAACCTGATGCAGAAAGATCCAGAAAAGAGGTTCACTTGTGAAGAGGCTCTTCGGCATCCATGGTGAGCGACCAGGAATATAGACACAACGTCTTCACGGCCTTTCTCATGGAAAACCCTGGTGTTATATCAGTTGCTGCAGGTTTAAGCTTTTAGTTGCTCTCAGTAACATTAAGCATATTTCTCTGCTTCCCTAATGCTCATTAATGAGTTCAAATGTTTTACTTTTGAGTTTGAAATTCATTATTCCCAATACAATCAGCATAAATTAAACATGTTCACACCATGATGCATGGATACTTTTAAATATTATATCAATTCAAATAATATAGACAGACTTTGGGTAAATTAGGACACTTTTTTTGTGATTGAATGACTGGGAAAAATGGCCCAAACATCCTGAATCATATTTATAGTCATACTATAATATGATAATTATTTACATGCATTACAGTAATGAGACCTGGGGACAATCTACTTTTTTGTCATGAAATTGTCACACTGATAAATAATACGATGAAAAATAATAATAGTATAAATTAGGCCTTTTTTGCAAGTTAAAAGTGTTATATACTATGTAAGAATTTATATGCACACTGCAGTTCAAAAGTTTGGGGAGATTTTCAGTAAGATTCAGTAATTATTATTATTTTTTTTATTTTTTTTTTTAAGAAATTAAGTTTTATTTAGCAAGGAGGCATTAAATTTACCAAAAAGGTGATAGTAAAGGCTTTTATAATTTTACAAAATATTTATATTTCAAATAAATACTGTTCATTTGAACTTCCAATTTATCAAAGAATCCTGAAATGGCACAAATTTAGCATATTAGAATGATTTCTGGAGGATCATGTGACACTGAAGACTGAAGTAATGCTGCAAAAAATTTAGCTTTGCATCACAGGAATAAATTACATTTTAAAATATATTCAAATAAAAAGGTTATTAGGTTTTAGATAAAATAAATGCAGTCATGGTGAGCATAAAAGATAATTATATATCAATCTTACTGTATATCATATATATATATAATTACATATTTTATATAATATTAGTTATTATATTGCAATATTATATAATAATATTGCAATAACCATAATTACACTCACCTGATGTAATTGAGCACAACAGCATTATTATAGTGAACTAAAACTAAACTAAAACCATAAAAAGTTGGGTAGCCCAATAGCTGGGTTTGTCCCTTTTTAACCCAGCGCTGGGTTATATTTAACCCAGCATTTTTTAGAGTGTTCAAAATATTAATGAAACAATAGCATCTCAGTGATGCAATGTATACTCATATATGGTCACATATCATAAGGCTCTGCCTCCTCATGGATGCTGGATGATACTGCAGGAAGTCCAACCGCTGACTTTCTTCTGATTGCAGGATAGCTGGTGATACTGCGCTCTGTAAGAACATCCACGAATCAGTCAGCCGACAGATGAAGAAGAACTTTGCCAAAGCTAAATGGCGAGTAAGTGACCACTTCCTTTCCGCCTCCAGAGAAACTTTACTTTGAACAACATGTAAGATGATCTGAAATTCTGTACTATTCTCTATATTCTTCTCTCCTCACAGCAAGCGTTCAACGCTACCGCAGTGATCAGACATATGAGGCGTCTTCAGCTCAGCAGCAGTATGGATTCCTCTCAACACAGGAAGCAGAATCCAACATCCATGCCAGGGAAGAGTCAGTCGGTCGATGTTTCCTCAGTCCACCGCAACGACTGTAAGTTTATGCTTTAATACTTTATATTTCATGAAACTGACAACTCACAAGACTTTTGCTGACGAACTTGATTGACTCATCACCAGTGATGTGCTGTTTGTTGTATTATGTCGTATTGTCCAACAGCCCTTGAAGAGGGTGTTATCTTTGTCTAGGTTCTTCCATGCAAGCGGCAAACTCTTCCTCGGGGACGCCCGAGCGGCACACACGGCCATCCACGGTCACTACCATCATCACTGGCTCCAAATGACATCACTTCCTGTCAGACTGCTCACTTGACTGTTGCACTTAGTGGAAAGACGTGTTTTCTTCTATTTAACGATAACTTCCATTGTCCACAGTCGAACCAGTTTTCCTTTCTGGAAAGCCAATGGCGTGCTATAAAGCAAGACCGATTCCAAAAATAGCGGCCTGTGTGAATTTCAAGGACTGTTTTAATGAGTAAAGCTCATGATTTGGACGCTCATGTGGCTGTTGAGTGGAGATTACAAACCCTGAGTTGAAGAACATCTACTTTGAGTCTTAGAAGGTGTAGATAAAACAAGTCTCATTCATTAAAACGTTGTTGTAACTTTTCGCTGCTTTATTTCAACCTGCTGCTGTTTCGAACAACCAAATGATAAAGGATGTGATTTACAGAAGCTGATCAGGCTTTAAAGGAGACATATTATGCCCCTTTTTACAAAGTCTCTGGTGTCCCCAGAATGTGTCTGTGAAGTTTCAGCTCAAAATACTCCACAGATCATTTATTATATCATTTTGAAAATGCCTATTTTGAGTGGAAGCAGAAACAAGCAAGAGGTCCTCGCTGCAGCCTGTAGCACGATGACGTAGCTGGATCAGATCCAATACGTATTGGATTTGACGAGCATGCGCAGTATTGGATTTTAATGCGCATGCGCAAAGTGGGGCTGTCATTGAAGCTGGTATTTAATGTAAATTAAACTGTAATTATTACGAGATATAGGCCTAGGTGTGTTTCATAACTAAACTAAGTTCTCATTCACACACAGGTTTACGTTAAAAACTCACATGTAACAGTCGGTTATGTCTGTGAAGGTAAACAGCTGGGAAATAAATCACATGTTTATTTTAGATCTATGTGGCAGCAGCAATATACATTAAATAAATCAATAAATCCACTGCTGTCTTGTCTCCTCTGAGGCTGGGACTCTAAATAGTGTTCTGTGCTCGTCTGTGCAGCCAAAGACAGAACAGTTAGCATGTTTTGCTCAAACTTTCGCCATGGCATTAGAACTAGTACACCGTTGTCGCTTGCGAAAACACAATAACGGCGCCGTGGGTGGAAATTTACAGATTAAGGGGCGGTAATATTATAATGAGATCCCTTTGCCACGTCACCAAAGGAGCAAAATCAGACTCAGACTCTTGCAGAAAAAGGCGTCCCAAAACAAAGTTACTGGGTTAATCTTTTTCACGTTTCCTTGTTTGGTAGACGCACCGGGGACCTGATTATAGCACTTAAAACCTGGAAAAGTCAGATTTTCATGATATGTCACCTTTAAACCAATAGGTTTACTGTCATCCAATACGTATGAACTTGAAATTCGGTCCTGGATGCGTCTGGCATTTATTAATGAGAGAATGAAGGATGTGAATATTGCATAAACAAACGGAAATGTGCAGTTTAATGGTTTTATCAGCAATTTGTTAATATCAGTGAAAGAATCTGGAGTGATTTGTGTGTCAAATGTTTTTGGAGGTATGAAATGGTGGCGAAAAGCACTTTTTAAAAGTGTTTTGTGTATGTTTTGGATTTATTTTGTAAGCTTTGCTTTTTTAAAACGACTGTTGGTCACGCACTTTACATTGCAGTGATTATGTTGCGCTGTGTAAATTCAAGTATTTATTGCTGTTGCCACTCAAATTACTATTAATAGTATATTATTATTAAATAGCCTATATGTAATAAAGACACTGTAATGTAAACTGTTATGATTTTGTTCTTTTAATTGTGTTTAATGAGAAGATTGATGAACGCTTGACCAATAACGTGTTTGTTTTTATCACAGATCGATAGGAAAAGTACCAGCTTCAGTGACGGTTATTTGTATTTGCTGATTTTGTGTTTCAGTGAAGCGAAAAACGACTAGAATTTCACACATTGTCCAGTGTACGAATGCAAACATCGCAGTTTTCCAGTTTAGCTGAAGCCGTTTTGATATGCTGTGTCCACTGATATACGACCGTGAGAGATTCAAACAGTTTCTGCTCTCAATCTTGCATGTCTTCATACCGGCCCTCTGAATTTAGCAGCTGAGTGCTGGTTCTTTCATTCAGGTCGCAGAAATGATGTAAGCAGTGTTTTCTCTTTAGTAGATTTGTTCTGTGGTGAGTGTATGGTTTCGAATTTTCATTAAAGACCAAGATAACAAACACTAGTTTTATTGTTGTCCAGACTCATTCAAAACTAAAAGAACTGTTACGAAGATTTACATGTTTGCTTAGACTGCAAATATTATTTGTATTAAATGTAGCACTTTACATTATAATACTCATTTAAAAGACTGTTACAGATTTTCTGTAACTTGTGCAATGACTTTTGTCATTATAGTGTGTGACGAAATGTACAATACATTTTAAATTAGCCATAAAAATAACAACTGGCGAGTTATTAGTACAGTAAGGGTTATAAAAGCCTATGAATAAATGTACATCTTTTTAGAGAACTATTATACATGGATTACATACGTTCTGCATGCATGAATACACATATAAGGCTACGTTCTTTTGCGCTATTGTGTGCTTGTTTACTGCAGACATTGTGCCAAAACGCCTTTACAGAAATATGCTGTAAAGTACTGTAAAGCTCTCTACCCGTTCTCCTGTAGTTATCCTCTGTTTTAGACCGTGTGTCGGTTGTACTCGTAAGATGGGTCAAGGCCGTCGTAGTGAAACTCTCTCCACTGCTCTGTGTTCTCTCTGGTGTGCTCGTCTTGCTCTGGAGGAGAGTAAAAATGAAGGAATTTTGAGAAATGAGGGCCTACAGAGTACCAGATATAATATGTGTAAATATTTGATGCTATACTGCACTAACATGACCATGTACGTGATTAGCATGTATACTGTATAAACATTAAAGGCAGACATATTTAAATAAAGGTGTATTACATGCTGTTAGTGTTGTATTATGTTACATATGATAACTGAATATGAAAATAGCCTATTCTATTATATAAACTATTTATAGATAATCCTTTTCAGTCTATTTTTTCCCATTATATTTAAAAGTGTAGGCAAGATGGTAAAACAATATTAGATTAAATAATGGCAGAATTGTATTAAATTAAACTAAAAATGATTTTTATTTTAAAAAAAATAGTAAAACTTTGAAATTATTAAATACGGCATGGAATGTTACAATAAATAAATGAAGATTAAAATAAAAGCATAAGTAAATAAACAAATGTATTTATTAAAGACATGAAATACCACCTGAAATTAAATATGCCTTAAAATGAAAAACCTCTTGAAATACGAAATTAAAAGCACCTTGAAATAAAACAATATGAAACAAATCAATCTATCACAAAATAACTGAATGCATAATGAAATGTTGTAATCATGCCTAAAAAAAGCCAGTACAAATAAATAAGTTGTGCGTGAAATGTATTTACGTGACATGAAACATGAAAAGTAACCTTAAAATTAATTTAAAATGTAGTTAAAATTAAATATAATATTCATTCTATTTTTAATATGTATTATATTTATTTATAATAAGTTTTATTAAGTCATATAATCATTTTTTTTTCCTTAATTAGATTTTGTAAACCTGTTTTGTAAAACCCTACAAGGTTCAGATAAGTTCATGCGTAATCCTGTTTACTTGGGTGAATGATCTCAGAACGCTACTAACGCTGCTTGATCCAATATGGCCGCCAGGTGAGTGGTTTGAGTTCGCTCGCTGTGTAGACTCACCGTCGTGCTCCTCTTCAGCGTAACTCTCAAACTCATTACTCTGTTCCTCATGATACTCCATCCTTCTCTCATCTGCGGCCAGCCTCTGTCTCTGCTCAGCTAATAAGACAACAAAATGTGAGAGGAAGAAAAAGAAAGAAATAAAAAGAGAAATATGCTAATATGCTAATGATAAGATTCAGAAGAGCTTTTAGCATGTTTTTTTGTTGTTGTATCATATTTTTATTATACCATATTTTAACTAAATACGATTTATCCTCACTTCATGATATAAAATACACAGTTCAGTTTCACTATTCATAATGAAAGGCTGTTTGTGATTACATCACTGTTTGTATAACATAGGCTAATAGGATCACCTGATTTGGTGTGACAGCAGCAGCGAATTATAAAACCCCAAAGCTGCATACTAATTAATTTTAATTTATTGTAAGTCCAAAAAAAGGTATTTATGATTCAAGAAAATTCTCTTGTCCAGATCCTCTCCTCACCATTTGATTACACAGTCTTGAATTCCCACAGGTGAGTCAAACATTATTTTTGGTGAGCCCATAACCATAAACTAACAATCTCAGACCAGGTCTAAGCCAAATGAAAGGCTTGAAAAAACAGCAGAGCCCCTCCTCCGGCACTGGCAGGAGTTGAAGACTGAAGGCTGGTTTTCTCCAGCCTGCCCTGTGGTTCCTGCTATGTGCTGCGGCTCGCCGTCTTTACATTCCTCAGCTGGCTCAAAACGCAGCACCTGTGTGGCCAGTGCTAGCCACGACTAAAAGGGCTCTTTATTTGCTGTTTTACACTAGCAAACCTGACCCAAACAGTCCTAGAAGCCACAAAAGTGACGTGATTGATGACAATTTACTTTGCAAGACTTCAAATTGTGACTTTTTTTTTTTTTTTTTGGTCAGTAAGATTTTTGTAATGTTTTTGAATGAATTCTCTTTTGGTCACTAAAGCTGCATTTATTTTTTGGGTAACATTATAGATGTATTTACTGTCACTTTGGATCAGTTGAATGCATCCTTGCTGAATAAAATAAGTGATTTCTTTCCAAATCTGACATTTGAATGCTAGTGTTTATATATATACATTTTTATTTTGTATTATTAATAATATAAAAACCCCATTTGTACTCAGTCTCTCTAAATCAAACGTTCTGGATTGTCCATTGTAGTTGACAGTTGCTCAAGGGGTTGCTTGAATTGACATAAGGAGTTTTCACAAGCACAATTTATAGCCTCACCGTTTATCTCATCTTGAGTTTTCACAGCCCTCTTTCCTCGCCGTTTGAAGAAGCTGGAGGCATCTGCCTCTGGCATGAAGATCTTCCTCAGTGCACCTTTGGTGAAGAAGAACATTGATGAGGGGTAGAAACTCTTGACAAAGATCTACAGCAACATTGTGAAGGTCTTTGGTCACCTTGAGGACTGGCTGCCTTTTTATCTGACACAGCGGCGCTGTCGGCTTCATGGAACACTGTAACAGAGGAAACACGGCTGAGGTAAGTCCAAAAGATTTGCCACCCTTTCCAGGGACTATATGGTTCCCCACATTGGTAAATCAACACTTCCCTTGGTTAGCACAGTAAACCACGGTCTGGTTACTCACAGGTGATGACGGACAAAACAACGAGACAGGTGAGAAGAAGAGGTCGCGTCCAGGACATTTTTAGATTTAGCCGTGCAAGAGCAAAGAAAGAGCTGCTGATGTTCTCAGGGACGTCCTGCCTGAGATTGGGGATTGGGCTTGTGGTGGTGAGAGCAGTGAATGGAATTTGACCAGGAGGGTGAAGGAGGGGTGGAGTCTTGGGAACGTGTTGTTTTTGAGGTGGGGGTGGCACCAGAAAGGAAAGGTGGCAGGGATCGAGCTCTGCAGGATCTCACTTGAAACGAAGATATGATATGGGAAGGGTGCAGTGTTTTTTTTGGCCTAATGACGTTTTTTGGCAAGACATTGCATGGGAAATGTATTAATAACACTGTTTTTTAAAGGAATATGGGTAACAATAAGGTTCCATTTGTTAGTTAACTACATTAGTTAACATAAACTAACAATGAAAAAGACTTGTAACTCCTTCATTAATCTCAGTTCATATTAATTGCAACCTTTACTAATACATTATTAAAATTCACAGTTTTATTTGTTAATATTAATTAATGGACTTAATCTAACATGAACTAACAATGAACAGTTGTGTTTTTGTTAATTAACGTTAACCAGGATTAATAAATACTGTTAATGTGTTAATTAATGTTAACTAATGAACCTTATTGTAAAGCTATTTTGTGGCATAATGTTGATTAGAATATTTATTTATTTTTAAGAATACAAATTTATACAATTGTTTTCTTTACAAAAAAAAAAAAGAGGTTATGGTGGGGAACTTGCAATGGAAGTGATTGGGGCCAATTTTTGGAAGTATTAAACTGTGAAGCTTATCATTTTTATAAAAGCACTTACATTAATTCTGTTGTTGAAACTTGTGTATTGTTTGAGCTATAAACGTGTCATAATTTTTACAGTTGTTCAGGTGTTATGTTGTTATGGCGATGCAAATTGTAAAATTGGATATAACTTAATTTTTGAACTTTTAATTCTCATCATTGTGTCAAAGTGGTTTAGGGTTTTAGGTTAGTAAGTGATTTTCACATTAAAATCATGTTAACATATTTACATGATGTGGCATTATCTTAATTAGCAAAAAAAAATTGTTTTCTTTACAAAAAATGAGATTGCAGTGAGGCTGGCACTTACAATGGAAATTCTTTGGAAGGTTTACATGCAGAAATAGGAAATTTATCATTTTAAAAATGCATTTACATTAATTCTTCTGTTAAAACGTGTATTATTCAAGCTATAAAGTTGTCATTTTACAGTCAGTTTATGGATATAGCCATTATGTGGAAACATAATTGTAAAATTGGCTATAAGTTTACACATAAAAAGTCAGTAAGTGATTTTTCACAAAAACAAATCATGTTAACACGCATATTGTTTACATCTTGTGGCTGTACTTTTGAAACTGTGAATATTATTTATAATTTACAAAACAACATTTATTTACAACCTTTACAACCTTACGGTGAGGTACTTGGAATGGAAATGAATAAGGCCAATATCTGTAGGGTGTAAATGCAGAAATGTGAAGCTTGTAATTTTATAAAAGCATTTACATTCATTCTTCTGTTAAAACTTGTATTCTTTAAGCTGTAAAGTTGTTCTCATCTTTTTTTTTTTTTTGATTATAGGCATTATGTTGTCATGGCAGCTAAGTTGTAAAACTGGATGTGTAAAACTTTACAAAGTGGTTTTCACATTAAAAACATGTTAAAGCACATATTATTGAGATCTTGTAGCTATACTATAGTATTCACTTCTATGAAGTGCCAAGTGCCTCACTGTAAGCCAGATCAGATTTTTGTTTTTTTAAGAAAAGGAGGGTCGAGTCGAAATTCATTTTTGTGATAATTAACATCATGCCACAAATGCATTGTCGTCTGTTGTCTTAATTTGCTTTCTGATACCAGTCTTAATTGTACCCAACTACCTTATTTTACACTTTACGTTTCCCTTTATGTACAACCCCAATAATATTCTAACCCTAAATAATATTCCCCCTTATGAAAATACGAACATTTCAGCAAATGATTTCAAGACATGTTTCTGGCCCCAGAGCTTTAAAATATGTAGAGTGCTTTGCACCTGAGGGGTGTGATCCAACACAAGGGGCTCCTCTCATGCCTCATGCCCCTGGAGCAAACGTCTGCGGTTCTGTGTTTACTTAGGGTTTTTTTTTTTTTTAGCTGGAGTCTAGCCAACAGCAGGACATAGTGAATGATGAAATTGTGAGGGCCTGTTTCAGAGAGTCTGGGGCCTGGAGAAACTGAGATGTGAGAATATGTAAAGGAAAGACTTCGAAAAAGACATACAGTGTGTGTATGTGGTTGAATGGATGACAGAGAAAAGAGTTTTGAAGATGCTGCCAGAATATGTCGCACTTGCCTGCTTAAAATATTCCTCACTGTCACCGGGCAGTCGTAAACATGCCAAAATTGCCGCCTTTTTCTGTCCCTCAGAGTCAAGGCTGTGTCACTGGATAATCTTTGAAGTTGCTGATGCATTGTAGACTTTGTGGAAGCTCAATATAGACATTAAATGGTTAGTGAATCTTTGCTGTCAGGGTATTTTGGTCACTGAATTCATAAAAAATGCAAATAATATTAGTTTAGGACTGATAGTGCTCATTCACTGTCTGTCCTGGAGGGAGCGCCAACTGTCTAGAATGACCTGCTTCTTTATTGAAAGCTGTCTCAGAAAGGATTGAAACAACATAAATTAATGAATTTATTTGGGGAAAAGTAAAAAATGTAAATTTTAACGTGAATTAGCATTGTGTTTTTCCTCATTGTGGGACATATAACTTGCACATTTAAGCAGCTGTAACACCCCACAGTTGGCCCAAAACTGTCATGTCTAGCCTTTAGCCCAAAAATTGACATGGTTTTATACAGTTCAGCATTGCAGAAGATTAATTTATTTTAACATAAAAGTAAATATACCTGCTATGCAGAAAATTTGACGCAAACATTTTCACATGCATCTCACAAGCAGCCCATTTTTAAGGGAGTTTATCTATCTATCTATCTATCTATCTATCTATCTGTCTGTCTGTCTGTCTGTCTGTCTGTCTATCGTTCTGTCTGTCTGTCTGTCTGTCTATCTCGTTCTATCTATCTATCTATCGTTCTATCTATCTATCTGTCTGTCTGTCTGTCTGTCTGTCTATCTATCGTTCTATCTATCTGTCTGTCTATCTGTCTGTCTGTCTGTCTATCGTTCTGTCTGTCTGTCTATCTATCTATCTATCGTTCTATCTATCTATCTTTCTGTCTGTCTATCTATCGTTCTATCGTTCTATCTGTCTGTCTGTCTGTCTATCTATCTATCGTTCTATCTATCTATCTGTCTGTCTGTCTGTCTATCGTTCTGTCTGTCTGTCTATCTATCTATCGTTCTGTCTATCTATCTTTCTGTCTATCTATCTGTCTATCTATCGTTCTATCTGTCTGTCTGTCTGTCTATCTATTTAGTCTCCATCTCTCTATATCTTTCTCTATATATATTGCATTTTATATTTAAATTAGGAAAAAAAATAACAGATAGATAGATAGATTATAGATAGAAGCAATTTAATATAAATATTTACCAAATTATATGTTATTATCAGTATAACAATTACAGTGATTCTGTATTAAATAATATTACATTTGTAAACAAAATATATATATATATTTTTGCTATGTATGTTTATTTCTGTTGTTGATGCCAAAATTGTACAGTCTGTTGACTGATAGATTCTAGTCTTTTTGACAAGTGTATTGTAACACAGAACCTTTGGTGCAGAGATAACGTATTCAAACAGCACCATGTACTCTGTCTTCTGTGATAAAGGAGGGGTCCACAGAACAGTTTTTGATTGGTCCATTGCGTTTTGTGTACACCACCTAGTGAAGCAATCTGCATCTCCTCAGCCTGTGGTTGTTCAGTCCAACGTGATGCCTCGTTTCACAGTCCACGTTCGGGACGAGTGGCTAACTGTTCCATGCAAAGATGCCACCTGCAGCATTAAATGGTTGGGTTTTGAAGCTCTCAAGCGCTACATCAAGAACAAACCCGACAATGGAGGGATCCAGCATATCAAAGATGTGCGTTTTGTGGTCAGAAGATGTCAGGGATTGGGCTTGCTGGACAGTGACGATACCATAGAAGACGTGCTTGAGGATAATGAGTTTGTTGAACTTGGTAAAGTTACAAATATGGCTTACTTGTTCAGTGTTTGTTGAGAGAGTGATCAATCGTTCAGTTCTTGGCTGGCTTTGGACAGATTGTTCTTTGGAGACTGTTTACCACAAATACTGAATCTTGTATTGCAAGATGAGTCAATAACATGTTATTTTACTGTTATCTTCAGCTATTGAAGGGGACACCATGTCACAAGATTTCATTCCAAGTCAGCCTGGGACGTCACATCTGTATCTTTATATTGACAATCATCATGTTTTAATGGAATAAAGTATATTGTGTGCCAAGTAATTAATCAAAGTAGTTGCAAATAATCACATAATAATCACATCAGTTTTTGCTGAGAAAATCCCACAAGTAAGATCATTTAAAGACATTATATAAAATGCGGACCTGGAAAGTTGTACTTAACACTTCATTTCTTTGATGAGAAAAAAAAACTATCTTATTTTAATTAATTTTAAATAAAATTTTCTTATTTTTTTGGTGCACTGTATAGCATTTTTGAAATTGATTGCACTAAAAGAATGCATTAAACTGATAAACTGACAGTGCTAATTTATAAATATATATATATATATAAACCTTCTACTTCATCACGTATATAACATTCCACCCAGTCTCGCATTTGGAATCATTAGTTTATTTTTTGACAAAATACAGACTTGCATGTAAATGATTGTTATATCTTTTGGAAAGTCTCTCAACAGCTTTGAGCTATTCAGTTCATGTGTAAACTTTAACAACTCTGAAAATATCCTTAATGTGAATGTTAAAAACAGAACAAGAGCATACAGAGAACCTGAGCAAGTAAGTATGAAATATCTCTACTAAACATACAGCATTTTTACTCTCATAAGTACTACATTATTAATGACAGCGGTCTGTTTTTAGTACATTTCTCTAGATGGGAACAGCCTGACCTCAACTGATCTAGTGAATTTAGGGAAAGGCCTGTATAAGATTAAGGTAAGTGGGTTTATGGTGGACTGTGAAGATTTTACATTTATGAACAATATTTCTCAATGGAAATGCATTAGCACTGTTATCTGACCCTCAGTTGACCCCAGAGGCGGAGCAAAAGGTTGTGCAATCGAGAGAGCTTCTGGACACCATTGTGAAAGAAAACAAAGGTGAGCATGACATCCACTTACATAAAGGACATATGTGTGGTTTCTTTTGTAAGTGATCAAACTTCTGATTTGTTTTAGCCTTTTCTTAAAAATAAAAGTTCCAAAAAGAGATTTTCACAGCGACGCCATAGAAGAACCATTTTTGGTTCCTCAAAGAACCTTTCAGTGAATAGTTCTTAATAGAACCATTTTTCTTAGTATGTAGAAAAAAATCATAATCTAAAGAACCTTTTGTGGAATGGAAAGGTTCCATGGATGTTAAAGGTTCTTCGTGGAGCCATAGATGTCAATAAAGAACCTTTATTTTTAAGTGTACAAATGATAAAATGTCGCAAAAAAATATTTTCGACTTGCACAACTATTTCTTCTGAAAATGTAAAAATGTAGTGCAAAACAGCACATATTTACTATTAAATAGTGTGGGCTTTAATAAGTTTGACCAACATCAGTATTTTCTTTTTCATGTTCTAGTTGTGTATGGCATCACTACAGGGTTTGGTAAATTTGCTCGGACTGTCATCCCAGTCAGCAAGCTCAAGTATATATATATATATTTTAATTTTTTACTCCTGAAACCTTTTGCATTTAAATGAACAATTATTTTAACTCACATTTTTCTGTCTTTCAGGGAGCTTCAGGAAAATCTTCTGCGCTCACACTCCTCAGGTGTGACATATTTTAGTCAAATGAAATATACACTACCAGTTAAAAGGCTGAAATAATTAGGATTTTTAAAAAATGTTTTTGTGAAGTCTCTTAAATACAGTAAAAACAGTAATATTGTGAAATAATATTACAGTATAAATGATTTCTGAAGGATCGTGTGACACTGAAGACTGGAAAAAAACACAGGAATAAAATGTATTTTTAAACATATTCAAATAGAAAACAGTGATTTGAAATTTTAATAATATTTCACAATATTACTGTTTTTACTGTATTTTTGATCACATAAATATAGCCTTGGTGAGCAGAAAAGAGTTCCTTCAAAAACAAACAAAAATCGTAATGCTTCCCAACTTTTGACCGGTATATGAATACGTTTCTGCATATGTTTTTGTATGACATTTCTAAGATATTTACGCATCATAAAAAATATTCCTGCGATGAATTGACATTATTGTCAATTGACATTATTGAACCAATTTTGATTCTGTGTACTATATTATTATTTTTGATTATATGTCACTGTAGGTCTGGGAAGCCCTTTAAATCCTGAAAGAACTCGAATGCTGCTCGCACTGAGGATCAATGTTTTGGCCAAAGGGTACAGCGGGGTTTCACTGGAGACGCTGCACCGCATGATCCAGGCCTTCAATGGTACATTAATGCATCCCTCATTATTTTATAACTGAAGAGAGAACTCTTGGGGTTTTTGGTTTCTTTGGCACAGCATATGAAACATGGTGTGCCATTTCAAAGAATACTTTCATGTTAGTTGCCGCGTCTTTGAAATAATATTAGCAAAAGGTTTCTTTGAATTTCTCCCTCAAAAGAGTTTTACCAAAGCTGATATTTTACCGTTTTCTTTCGTTTCTCTTACCAGCCTCCTGTTTATCGTACGTCCCGGAGAAGGGTACAGTGGGTGCGAGCGGAGATCTCGCCCCTCTTTCACACCTCGCCCTTGGCCTCATGGGAGAAGGCAAGATGTGGTCGCCCAAGAGCGGCTGGGCGGATGCCAAATATGTGAGTACATACTCATTGGGTGCTTTGGTTGCAGATCTTTGTCCTAATGATAATGCAAGCAATGCATAAACACATTTACTCCTCGTTTAGCCTTTAAAGTCACATTTGACCTTTGTATTGCCCGCAGGTTTTGGAAGCACATGGTCTGAAGCCCATATCTCTGAAGCCAAAGGAGGTACGGCTAATCCCCCCCCATTGTGCAGTCAATATGTTTATCGCTGTTGACTTAGAGCTGTTTTGTGGGTCAGAAATGTGTGTCCTTGACCTGCCTGGTCCATTTTAACAGTGGAGCCCCTCTTAAAACCCACTTGTAACCTTTAGAACAAGTCATTTTTATTGTATCGCAAAGTTACAAACTAGAGAAGTAAGATTTTATAAGCTATATTTGTGTGCTAGAACGTGGTTGCTCAGCAGTTCTGTTCTGAAGGGGTTGTTAGGTGGTGATAAATAGAGAGCAAATAGATTAATAAATAGATTGACTGACTGACAGATCAGTGGCTCAGTACTATTGTTCTGTGATAAAAGATAAAAGTGTTGGTTATGTTTATCGCTGTCTGCAAGGGGCTGGCTCTGATCAATGGGACTCAGATGATCACTTCTTTGGGAGCAGAGGCCGTGGAGAGAGCCGAGGCCATCGCCCGGCAGGCTGACATCATCGCTGCCCTGACCCTGGAAGTCCTCAAGGGGACCACCAAAGCCTTTGATAGTGGTGAGCTCGTGTAAGCAAGTGATTGATGTGCTGGATGTGAGCCGACGTATTTAGACGCTGTTCTCAGTTCTGCAGACAGAAACTGTAAACACTGCAGTAAACGTTCAGACTTGTCAGACAAAACATATTGCCTCACATATAAAGTCACAGTCCCTGTCACAAATGCAGACCTGCACCAATTCTCTGAGCACACGTTTTTGTTTATGCAATTGGAAGTAGACCAGTTTAATGAAAAAAAAAATTTTCTTACAGATATTCATGAACTGCGACCTCATCCGGGACAGAAGGAAGTGGCCTTGCGCTTCCGATCCCTGTTAGACTCTGATCACCACCCGTCTGAAATTGCAGGTGAATCCTGCAGTGCTCGTATGCTCCATTAAAGCCCATATTTAACCATTTGGTGATAACCACTCTTGCGTTTTTCGATAATTGCAGAGAGCCATCGGTTTTGCGACAGGGTTCAAGATGCCTACACCATGCGCTGTTGTCCACAGGTAACATAAGATTTAATAACGAATAGTTCATTAACAATAATAGTTCATTAAAATAAAACTGAAATAAAATATAAATATTAGATGAAATACTGCTACTAAAACAACTAAAAATGTTGCCTTTACAACTAATTGAAAAAAGTTTAAGTTGAAGCACTAAAATGACTAACTGGAAATAATAAATAAAAACTAAAACTGAAATAAAAATGATTTAACCTAAATAGTAATATTACAAAAAAATGAGTGAAAATGACTTAACTGGAAATATAAAATAAAAAACTTTGACAAATGTGCGAACTATAGTCTAATTCAGTTTGCTTTAAATGTGTGCATTAACTGGAAAGAAAAATTAACTTTAAATAAAAATAAACCTAGTAAAACTAAAATAAATTAGAAAAGCACATAACAAAATTGCAGTAAGTTAAACAAAAATGAAAATAGCAAATCTACAAATAAAAGCTGGCTTGCACACGTGAACTACAGTTTAATGCATTTTGCCTTAAATATTGCAGGTCCATGGAGTCGTTAATGACACAATTGAGTTTGTCAAGAAAATCATTAATACAGAAATCAACAGTGCCACGGATAATCCTGTATCCTTTTTACAGTTTTGTAGCTTGAACTTGTGTTGCAGTACCAGCAGTGTCTGTTGGTCATGTGACCTCAAATCACCAACACTTACTGAAAATGAACGACTTCTGGAGACTTTTTTTGTTCCTCCTGAGAATCCGTTTGGTGTCAAGGTTTGGCTGATTAGCTGGTCAATGCCATAACTACACCAGTCTCTTTAGTTCTGTACTTTTGGCCTTTACTGTAAGTTAGATGGTGTTTGCAGAAAGAGGTGAGACCATATCTGGTGGAAACTTCCATGGAGAATATCCAGCAAAGGTATTTCATCTCGCCACAATAGTGTTTATTTAGCAAAACGTTTCGGGCGACGTCTCTGCTGATTCGCTCCTTCCATTCTTAGGCTCTTGATTATTTGGCGATCGGGGTGCACGAGTTGGCTTCCATCAGTGAGAGACGCATTGAACGTCTCTGCAATCCCGCTCTCAGCGAGCTGCCTGCATTCCTGGTCAACGAGGGAGGCCTGAACTCTGGATTCATGATCGCACACTGCACTGCTGCGGCTCTTGGTTAGCATCACAAAGTTCAAGAGAGAATAACTTTCCTTAACCAAATACTAGAAGGTTTAATTTTGACATGTTGACCATTAACTAAAACAGATACGTTTCTTTCTGCAGTTTCAGAGAACAAAGTGCTTTGCCACCCCTCCTCTATTGACTCCCTGTCCACTAGTGCAGCCACGGAGGACCACGTGTCCATGGGAGGCTGGGCCGCACGTAAAGCCCTCAGAGTGGTCGAGCACGTCGAGCAAGGTCCAAAACCTGATATCAGCCTGCCATTTACCCATTGACATCATCCACTGTTCAATTTAGCTAAAATTGTTACTATAATGGTGCCCCTATTGGATTACCAAGGCACAAGAGCACAAATTGTAGTAGTACTTAATATTTTCCAACAGAATCTCTTGGCAAGTCGTAACTAGTTTATGTTATAGCGAATTAGTGGCAAATTTCATAATCTCATTCATACATTTTCATACTACTTACGCCCACTGTATGGTTGGATTTAGGGGTGGACCTGCTTGCTTGCTTATTTTTATTTAATTTAATTTTTTTTAATTAGCAATCCTTTTTAATTTAATTAAAAAACATGTAATTGTACATTTTGTACAGTTCTTTTCTTCTAAAAATCATGTTTACAAAAATGCATGATTTTTAGAAGAAAAGAACTGTACAAAATGTACAATTAAATGTTTTTTAATTAAATTAAAAATGATTGTTAATTAAAAAAATTTAATTTTAAAAAAAGTGTTTGTAATGGTACTTAATATTTTCCAACAGTCTCATGGCAAATTTGTAACTAGTTTACGTTTTAGCGAATTTGTGGCTAATTTGTATGATCTTATTCATATCTGGTCCCATTGACTTGAATAGTGGTTTTTTTTCATGCTATGGAAGTCAATGGGGACCAGCAACTGAAGCTGAACTATCCCTTTAAGGGTGATTTTTTTTTTTTGCAAATTTGAACATTTTTGAAAATTTAAAATTTTCATAAGAAAAATGCAATTAAAAAAAAAATAAAAATATATATATATATGGGTCCGAGTGGGCCACACGTCACTTCACTTTAAAACTTATTTCACTTTTTATTTTGTCATTTTTGTACTTTTTGGTTTACTGACCACTGATCTGCAAATACATATCAGAATATGTCATTTGATCAGATATCAAACCTGAATTTGTCTGTTTTATTTATCCTTGCAGTGCTAGCTATTGAGTTGTTAGCTGCCTGTCAGGGTATCGAGTTTCTACGCCCACTACGTACGACGACCCCATTGGAGAAAGTGTATGATCTTGTGCGTGCCACAGTAAAGTAGGTCAAACGATGATACACTAACTCTAAAACCTCCAATATATTGAACAATCAGGTTAATAATTGACAAACCTTTTTTAATCTTTCTCTTCATATTTATTAATTTATTTATTTTAATCTTTTCCCTAGGCCCTGGATTAAAGACCGATTCATGGCTCCAGAAATTGAAGCTGTACATCGGCTACTCGTAGACCAGAAGGTAAGCTTCACTGTATTTCACGGTAAGCTTTTCTTAGTATTTGCATCACTATTGCTATGAAAACAAACCCCGGACTCAAAAGTATTAACCTTTGTTGTGTGACTGTTTATACTACGGACATGAATGGGTGCTACAAAACATGAGGGTATTACTTTTGTAAACAACCAGATTTAATATTTCTTACCTGGTGGATCATAAAGCAGATGAAAAAAATCCAGAAATCCCCTAGAAACATCCCAGAACACCCTAGAAATTTTTCAAATTAACAGTATAATTTTTTAAAGCATTTTGTTTCTAATATATTTTTTCTAAAAACATGATTTTTAAAAAGCTTTGATTACTTAATTAGATGTACATTATAGTTTTTGTAAATATAGCTTATAAATCATGTACTTCAATTATGTTTTAAACGACAGTTTAAAAATGAAGTGTCACATGATGCTTGAGAAATCATTATAACATGGTGCTTAAGCAACATTTCTTATTAGTATCAGTTTTGTTTTGAAAACAGTTGCTGCTTAATATTTTTGTGGAAACCTTGATGCTTTTTTTCCCAGGATTCTTTGATGAATAGAAAGTTCAAAAGAACTGCATTTATTTGAAAGAAATTTTTGTAACATTATAAATGTATTTAATGTCACTTTCATCACTTTAATGCGTCCTTGCTGAATAAAAGTATTAATTTATTTAAATAAAAATCGTAATGACCCCCAAACTTTTGTATATGTATGTTATATATAAATATATACATCTATATACAGTATATTTATTAAATGTATTAAAATGTATTATTCAAGACAATTTACACTAGTATTCTCACCCCATATTGTTTCTTGCCTGTTGCATTCAGGTGTGGAACATTGCTGGGCCATACATTGAGAAATACTGTATGGAATACATCCCAGAGTCCCGCCCCTCTTCCCCAACAGCCTTTGCTCTGGACCCGCCCCCATCACCACGGAAACGGGTCAGGCTGGAGTGACAGAGGATGGCATCCTGCTGATACTGTCCTCACATTCAGTACATTATGATGAATTTATATAGAGCATTTAAAATGTATGCACATTTCAGCATAGTTCTCACACTTTAATGCTTCTTTCCTTGAATGAAGTTCATTATAAGATGTGAAATATTTCACTTCTGCTGTAAGACTTGGTTGTATTTTGCCATCTGTTGGCCCTTATGCAATTTTTCCATTTCTGAGTGAAGTGTTAGTGAATAAATGTCTTGTTATATCAGTTTTGTGTTTCTTTTCCACTTTCACACCCGTTGACAGCAGAATAGAGTCTGTTACTGTTTTCATTCAGATTTTGAAACGCCTATCAAACACTTCCACCAGTCCAGTCTTAAAGGAAGTGTCTTTGAACTCATGACACTGAGGGATTTTGACAGATGGAAGGATGTTGTTCTTTGTTCCTTGGCTCGCCACCATGTGAAATACAGTATATGTTTGACTTTCCACAGACACTGTTTTTGTGGCTCGTGGTCAGTTCCCTTTTTGCATTGTTTACTCAACATATCCGTTTTAGTTTAAATTAGTGTTGCTATCAAGTCCATTGGTTCATATTTGGGATAAAATGTGTAAAATGTTGCATCTGTAAAAATTCTTTTACACTCATATTTCTTTGTTATGAGTGTTTTAAGAAGAGTTTTCAGTTAATAAAAATTTACATTTATCATACAGTATGACTTCAGATGACTTGTAATATATAGTAGTGCATAAATGTCACATGGACCACTTTTATAGTGCTTTTTTGTCCAATTTAGTAGTCATAATACATGGTAGACAGAAAGGAGCTTATTATTAGTGTTTAGCTGTGATCTAGTGATGAAAAGTGTAGTATGGGTCATACTGAGGGCCGCTCAGCAGGCGCAGGGATGTCAGGGGCAGCTGCTGCTGTGTGTACCAGATACTGAATGTCTGTAACAATACTGCCCAGCCTCCCTCTGCATGTCTGGCTCTATTTCGCTCTCTCTTTTCCTTGGAAAGGTGATTAACTGGACTCGCTGCAACAGCAACAACTTGTGACTGCATTAAAATCTCCCCTTTTACATTTTTGTCTGTGAGAGCATTTTCATGAAAAACCAAAAGGAAATACTTGCAAAAGACAAAGACTAAGAAGATTTACATCTAAAGGTAATGATTTCTCTTGATTAAATGGGACACTGTGTAAAACTTGTAGTTACACCCAGGATAGATTATTGCTGCATTTGCTCTATCTATCTATCTATCTATCTATCCATCTATCTATCCATCTATCTATCTGTATGTGTGTTTATTTCTATGTTTGTGTATATAGGCTATATGTATATAAATATATACACAAATATATACTGATCTATAAATACATAACACTATACACACACACACACACACACACACACATATATATATATATATATATATATATATATATATACATACATACATATAATTGCATTATGTGCTTTAAAATATTTATTTAATAATAATGTGAGTAATGTTAATTTTTAAACTATTATATGCATACCTACATAAATTATTCTAATTTAAACCATTATTTACACGTACAGTTATGCTAATGTACTAAACTATTCCTATCTATAGACAAATATTGCTTTCAACTATTTACTAACTGGTTTTAAAATGTGACCACATGAGAATAAATATTAGTTGACTGGTAACATTAAATTGATCAGACTTTTTGTTCAACCACTCTCCTGATGCTGTACATTGCAACTGTCTGAAAAAATATACGTTTCCCGCAAAATGTTGTTTACATGTCTGTAGTTATGGACTAAATATGATTCTGAGAGGACACTGGGAATACATTTGTCTTATGAATTGATACTGCTAATACAGTGTGTGTGGACTGTGTGGAGCAGAGACATGAGTCTAGAAGAAGACTCACGCTGGCTGGAATGGGTCACCAAGCAGTTTGAGAGCATTGCAGGAGACGACAAAGAAATCGACCTGGATGAGTTTAAAACAGCTCTGAAAGTAAAAGAGGTGAGGTTACTGATCATGGAAACATTTATAATATTAATGTATTATCTTATTCTGAAAAGATCTCAATATGATCACCTTTTTTCTCCTGTTATTTGTTGTAGTCTTTTTTTGCGGAGAGGTTCTTTGCCTTGTTTGACTCTGATGGCAGCAGCTCCATCAGTCTGGATGAACTTCTCGAGGCTTTAGATCTTCTGATCCATGGCAGTGAGACAGACAAACTACGCTTCCTCTTCCAGGTCTATGATGTGGATGGTAAGGTGTACAGTACATCTTTTACTCTTTCATTTTAGAATTCAGTGGTAAATGGTATTACATTAAAATGATAACTAGAATAATTTAAAACAAGTGTAAATAATTACTTAAAAAATTAAACAATATAATATGATTTAAAATGTTTAAATGCTAAAAAAAAAAAAAATCAAGATTCTGCATCAAGACAATGAAATCTTTGTTACATATTTATATATTTTCTTTCTTTTAAAAAAACAACAATGCATTAACATGTGACGTTACCTACAAAAAATATCCTGGAGAATAATCACAATTAATGTATTAACAGCTCTTGTTAATGAACAACCACATTTGTCATAATTTTAGCACAAGACAAAATTTTTTTTAAATAAATCAGTGAATCTCAGAATATTGACAATAGAGTCGCTCCCATAATGCATTTTTGTCTTACGATGCATATTTTATTATTCTGAAATGCTTTAAGAAATTGATTGCCAAGTTAAATGCACAAAGTGATTTACACAAGTAGAATATGTTCCTGGTCCACATACATTTTGACTATTTCATTTCTTATTTGGAAAGGAATAAAAAAACGGAAAACTTTATTGGGCTAAAAAAAAATTGTGCAAACTGGTTTATGGCTTAATTTGGCTATATTGTATGTAAACACAATCATGCTAATAAAGTAGTACTTATAATTGAAAGCAGGGGCGTAGCCATCATTTCAGAAGTGAGGGGGACAGAACCGTCCTATCATTAATATCAAAGACTATAGAATACCTAATAATGTAGAATGCCTTAAAGGGACTTTGAAAGGATTGGCTGACTGTAATGCTGTGCCAAAAACAACGTCGATCCAGGAACATGTCATACTTGCGTTACACCCTTCACTTTGTTAAACAGTCAGCGGTAAACCATTAATTCAATTAGGCTATTGTGTTGACCTGTCATGTAGGCAGTGGTTCCATAGACCCAGATGAGTTACGTACAGTTCTGAAATCCTGTCTGCGTGAGAGTGCGATCTCACTTCCAGAGGAAAAGCTAGATGACCTGACGCTGGCGCTGTTCGAATCTGCAGATAAAGATAACAGCGGCTCTATCACGTTTGAAGAGCTGAAGGCAGAGCTGGAGAACTTTCCTGAGGTTATGGAGAACCTTACCATCAGGTGAGACATGATTATGCAATATCACAAGACCACTGATTTTCTGATCAAGAGCACAATTGCGAATATATACTACAGTTCAGTGAGAAAGACGTTAATACTGAGTAACCTTATATTTTGGATACAGTTTTGCCAGTTAATTTGTGTATTTTTCCTTTGGCAACGAAAATAGTATCAAATAAAGTCAACCATTGTGCACGTCTGAGCAACACAATAGCGGCGTCCAGTTAATGAACGACTGAGTGTTTTGAACGACAGAATGACAGAATGATTCAATGACTCACTCATAACAACATGTTTAGATCCTGAATGAATCAGCGTTTTTGAATCATTTGAGTGAATGAATCAATGACTCACTCATAAAGACAACTTGTTTTGTTTCTAAATGAATCTGTGTTTTTGAACATATCGGTTGAATGAATGACTCAAAGACTCTCTCATTAAGACAGTCACCACCCTGGCATAGAGATGTATAGGTGCTACAGTCAATAACTTATTGATTTTTAATGATAACTTGTTAAAGACAGACCTACTGTGAACTATTGTTATTAATCAATGGTATGTGCTTTTGTTGAAGCCCTCAGTCTGCATTATTTCAACTTACTGAATGTTTAACAGTGAAATTCCTGGTGAAAAAATACATTACCCATGATTCTGCAAAGAAATCTCCACCAGTCCGAGAATCAAAACAAGCAAATTGCGCCAAAATAACTCTTTAGTGCCCATCCGCTCCCATAAAGTACTGCAAATAATGTGATATAGTCAGTCTATCTTCGCTCGCAAACTACGGTACTTAAACATCTGTATCTATAAACATATTTGCAATAAACAAAATATGTTGTTTCTATATGTATGTATACACAATATCTTTAAATCAGTGATTTAATATTTGTCTGTCGTTTTTAATTCGCAGTGCCTTGTAGTTGGGATTGTAGTTATTTCCCTCATTAAAGCTGTTACATAATACCTTTTTGTCCAATTTTCAAATATTGTTTTGGTTCGAATCAAAGTTTGCAATGTTATGATTCACCTCGAAGCTAGTAACTCTTTACCAAAACCAGAACTTACTGCTGTGCAATCAAACATAAATGCTCCAAAATGTACCAAATTTATTACCAAAAAAAAATACTGCTTTCTCTGTTTTCACTCAGTGCCGCCAACTGGCTGAAACCTCCCGATCTGGAGCAGAAGAAATGCAAGACTCCTCGTTACCTGACGCGGGCGTACTGGCACAACAACAGCCGCAAGCTGCTCTTCCTCTGCCTGTATGCCCTCCTGAATGTGCTCCTCTTCATCATCGCGATGCTGAAGAATGCGCATGGAGGCCCCTGGTTCATGGTGGCCAAGGGCTGCGGCCAATGTCTCAATCTCAACTGCACTTTGATTATGGTGAGTTGAATTCATGGATTCATATAATACTTCATTTTCCTGTAGTGACAAAAAGGTTTTGTCTTGCAGGTGCTGATGTTGAGGCGCTGTCTGACATGGCTACGTGCCACCTGGGTGCTGAGGGTCTTACCTTTGGACCAGAACATTCTACTGCATCAGATCGTGGGCTACGCCATCTTGATCTTCAGCATTGTACATACTGGTGCTCACGTCATAAACTTTGGTAACCTGTAATAAACTTGTTAAAAATGGTCTAATTAATTTAAAGGGATAGTATCAAAAACATTGGACTCCATTGACGTTCATTCTATGGACAAAAAAAGTAAACTTGAACTAATCATGAAGTAAACATGAATTTTGATTACCTGTAATAAAACGTCTGTCATTATTTACTTACTTAAACTGTAATGCCTGACATATGAAATAATAGGCCAAAAAAATCTTTTTTTTTTATGGAATTAATTTTTTTTGTTGACAAAATATAATAATAATAATAAATGAAAATATGGAGCTCATACTCAAGAAAGAAAAAGCACCTTAATTTTATTCAGAGGCCCAAAATTAAATATGCAAAAATGTGTAATTTGGTACAGTTGCTGATATTTATATTATTAAAATAAAAATGAAGATGAAATTCTGATAGTTTGTATTGTAAATCAATGAGGTCTTAATAACAGTATAACAGACTACTTACATAAAATGCATATACATATCAGTTGTCACTGTTTATCTCCCAAAATTATAATTAATGTCTTAATAAGATGATATTTAAATACTCTACTAGCCTGATGTATCATATTTAATACATCAAAAATTATGCATGGATAATTAAGTAAGCCTAAGTTGCTTCAGTCCAGTATTCATCCTGAAATAATAGATTGCATATATGATACTGTAGGCTTTATAGGGTTAAATTGAGTGTATAAAGTATATGACTTTGTAACATACTGTAATAAAAGCAACATATTAATAAAGAATATTTCTCAATATCCCTTTCTCTCTGTTCTTAGCCCGAATGTCTCAGACTGATGGTATGTATCAGCTGTGGGAGTATCTTTTCACCATCCGTCCTGGGATTGGCTGGGTCAATGGCACCGCCTCCAACACGGGCGTCATTCTGCAGGTTCTCATCTGCTTAATGGTGGTGTGTTCCAGCACATTCGTCAGACGCAGTGGTCATTTTGAGGTGATGGCTTGCTGATTGAATTTATGAGAAGCAAGAATGTGCACATGGTCGCTTCTGTGAATATCTGTTGATTTGGAAAATATGGAGCTGAAAAAGATGATTGTTTCAAGACTATTAAAAACAAGTTAGCAAAGAATCCTGTTTGCAAGTTGCAGCACATTATTTCAGCCATGCATACCAACAAACAAATACCATTCAAATATGTTTTGTCAAAGCATAATATGTTCAATGGGTTTGTTTTTGTGTAGGTGTTCTACTGGTCCCATCTTTCCTACATCTGGGTTTGGGCCCTGTTGATCGTCCACTGTGCGAACTTTTGGAAATGGTTTGTGGTGCCAGGAGTGGTGTTCCTCATTGAGAAACTTGTTGGAATAGCAGTGTCCCGCATGGGTGGGCTGTACATAGTTGAAGTCAACTTATTGCCCTCAAAGGTAAAAATTTGAGCCAATGTACATATTTTGGTGTATTTTGTTTAGTGGAACATTTAGTTAGTCATCCATGCTGAAAGCTTCACCTCTACTGCCTTTTATTTGTGTTTCGAAGGTAACACATTTGGTAATCAAGAGGCCTCCGTTCTTTCACTTCAAACCTGGGGATTATGTGTATATAAACATTCCCGTTATCGCCAAGTACGAGTGGCATCCGTTTACCATCAGCAGCGCTCCTGAGCAGCAAGGTAAAACAACTACAAAGCATACAGTTATGTTATTCTTGCACACTTCTATTAGATTGCAGTGATTTGTTTATATTTTAGTTGTATGTGCATTAAAATGCAATTAAAATGCATTGCAGAAAAATCTTTTTTGTCAACGCTTTTGATTTTTTTTTTTTGCAGTAAAACAATCTAAACATCTGTAAAAAAAAAATATATATATATATATTTAGGGAACAAAATAAATTAATGCACAAAAAAAGCAAATATGTTTAATACAATAAGACTTTTTTGCAATGAATCTGAGGCTTGTTTTCAGACAGTCTGTCTTGACGTGTTTATTTTTCTTACCAAAACAAAACATTTTTTCTAACAAAACGAAAGAAAAAAATTGTTTTACTCAAAAATTACACAACAAGGCAAATGTTTAAAACAATAAGATTTGTGTTTTTTAAAACAAATCTGAGACTTGTTTTCAGACATTTCGTCTTGACTTAAGTTTATTTTTCTTACAAAACATTTTTTTTAATAACAAAACAGAACAAGAATTTTACACAAAACAAAATTTACACAAAACAAATGTTTAACAAAATAAGTTTTTTTTAAGCAAATCTGAGAATAAAATCTGTCTTAAAACAACAAAGCAAAAAAGCAACTGTTTAAAACAATGACATTTGTTTTCAACAAATCTAAGATTTATTTTCAGACAATCTCTTTTAAAGGGGTCATATGATGCGATTTCAATTTTTCCTTTCTCTTTGGAGTGTTACAAGCTCTTGGTGCATAAAGAAGATCTGTAAAGTTGCAAAGACTAAAGTCTCAAATCCAAAGAGATATTCTTTATAAAAGTTAAGAGTCAACCACTCCTACCTAAAACTGCTCGTTCTAACACGCCCCCACATACCTACGTCACAATGTGGGAAGATTTGCATAACACCGCCCAAATGTGCACGCAAAGAAAGAAAGCGTGGTTTCAGGAACAGCAGT
>NW_015630986.1:54165-86865 GCF_001515625.1 Sinocyclocheilus rhinocerous
ACTGGATGCAACAAATGCCTCGTTTATAATGGGTTTTCAAGTTTTTGAATCATGGCTCTGGCCGGGCAGGGCATCATCACAATATGGTAAAGGGCGTAACATTTCTGTCACACGCTTGAGGTATTCGGCCAATCACAACGCACTGGATAGCTGGCCAATCACAGCACACCTCGCTTTTTCAGACCGATGAGCTTTGTAAAAATCGACGCGTTTCAGAAAGGCGGGGCATAGAGGAGAAACAATAATGTACAGTATGTGGAAAATAATGTGTTTTTTGAACATTAAACCGCATAAACACATTTCATTACACCAAATACACAAAATAATGTTCTTTTTAGCAGCATCATATGACCCCTTTAAGTTTATTTTTCTTACCAAAACAAAACATTTGAAATAAACAAACTATGTAACTGTCTGCAGTGATGAAAGCTTTCCAAGCTGAATCTTATTCCCTCAAACAAACAGATATGCTGTGGCTCCATGTTCGTTCTATGGGCCAGTGGACAAACCGTCTGTACGAGTATTTCAGACAGCCGGAGAGTCAAACCATTTACAACAAGAGGCTCAGCGCTAGCCTGAGGAACAGACGCCACGAGAGCAGAATGCAGGTCTTGGCTTTTCTACATCATCCACTGGCTGAGCGCTGCAATCTAAACACATAGTGACAGAAGTTCATTGCTGTGAGGTTTTATTGATGCAGTTCTTTATAGGTGGGGTCATTTTGTAAGCACATCATTGACAATATAGTACCAAGACTTAATGATTTTCTTTTATTATATCAATGGGCTTCTCTCCAGTATTTTTTTGGGGGAAAAAAATATTGCCATTTAATCTTACGGAAAGACAAGTTTAAATTGCAAATTAAGAACTTCAAACAAGTTTAATAAAATAGACATTTACACTTCTTCTCCATGTCAGTATTATTTTAGTATCATTAAGGTACTATTATAGTTTTCACAAATATTTTGAATTAGTTTTTATGTTTATAGTTTTAATTTAAATTTTAGTTTTATATATATATATATATATAAAACTAAAATTATATTAAATTTTTTATATTTTTTTTATGTTTATAGTTTTAATTTAAATTTTAGTTTTATATATATATATATATATAAAACTAAAATTTAAATTAAAACTATAAACATAAAAACTATAAACATTTTTTTTTCTTCTCATTTAACGTTTATTTTATCTCAAGTAATGAAAATGTTTTTTTATGGTTTCAGTTTTAGTAAACTATATAACTCCGCTCCATGTAGAATGAAATTTTCAAGTCCACAAGCTGCAACAAAACTGTGGCGTCTAATAAGGATGATGCTGTTGAACTGACCATGTACCGGACAAGTGGAACACGAACAAACTCCCAGAAGCCCGTCAGTGACCCAGCAGCCCAGGCAGAACTGAGAGACGCCTCTCCGGCTACAAGAGAAGTGAGTTTCTGTCTGAACAAAGCAGAACATATGTTCCATTATATGTAAGATACACATTAGCCAGACTTATTTTCTGTTGTCTTCCAGCTTACAGCAAAATTAAGTGAAAATCACAGATATTGTAACATTAAGGTACGTAATTTGTTTTAATGTGTACTTGTGTACTTCCATGGTACTTGATTCTTAACCACTCACCACTTTTACAGAAAATGTAATCTAATTTATTCAAAGTGATTGTCTTACAAGGAACTGTAAACTTTTGGTAATGTGTTTTTTTTGTTAGTGCTATGTGGACGGACCTTTTGGCACCCCAACCCGACAGATCTTTGCATCTGAACATGCAGTGCTTATTGGCGCTGGAATCGGCATCACTCCTTTTGCATCCATTTTGCAGAGTATTATGTGCCGGTGAGACTAAAGTTTTCTTTGCATCAAAAAAACCCACATGCAAATTTTTTTAAATTGTATGTAACATTTATTTTTGTCTTTTTTTTCCCAGTTATCGCATGAGAAAGCAAAACTACCCCAACTGCAACTATTCCTGGTGTGAAACCATCAAAGACAACGAAATGAAACTGAGGAAGGTGAGAGTGGTGATCAGTCGAATGGAAACTAGAATAAATAGGAGAAAAAATATTTATTTATTTATTTCAGCAAAATTTTTATTTTTGCGACAACTATTCCTTTAAGTTCAGATGCTGTCTTAAATGATTAAGTAATCAATCTGGTTGTACAAGTCAGTTGAATCTCATAGTTGAAATTGGCTAAATTAAAACATGTTGCTATGATTTAATGACCATATCATTTTTACATTGTATAGATAGCATCAAAGCTAATAAACATGAACAAATTCGATCTCATGAGATTTGTAAATATCTTCTAACTTCCTGCAGGTGGACTTCATTTGGATCAACCGAGATCAGAAGTCCTTTGAGTGGTTTGTGAGTCTCTTGACCAAGCTGGAGATGGACCAGGCAGATGAAGAGCCAGAGGGTAAGAGAGAACCGAAGAAAGAGGGAGATAGGGTTGGCACTGAAATGGCCAATCATGCTTGTTTTTATGTTTTCAGGCCGTTTTTTGGAGATGCACATGTACATGACATCAGCCCTCAGTAAGAATGATATGAAGGCCATAGGTCTGCAGATGGCTCTGGACCTGCTGGCCAAGAAAGAGAAGAGAGATTCCATCACTGGGCTTCGCACACGTACACAGCCAGGCAGACCAGATTGGGCCAAGGTATGAAAAGCTATTCTATTCTATTCTATTCTACTCTATTCTACTCTACTCTACTCTACTCTACTCTACTCTATTCTATTCTATTATCCCCAATATCTTTGATTCTCAATGTTTAAATGCATTTTCAGGTTTTCCAGAAGGTGTCTGAGGAAAAGAAAGGAAAGGTTCATGTGTTTTACTGCGGTTCTCCTGCTCTGGCCAAAGTCATCAAGGCCCAGTGTGAGCAGTTCGGCTTCAACTTCTACAAAGAACATTTTTGAAGAATTTATAATATTTCATTTGCTTGAAATCTAACAAATAGTAAGAAATAATCATCTGACAATCTGATGTTGCCGATGTGTCTGATGTTGTACGTTTTGTAAAGCTCACGTTGTTGTATGTTTTCATTTATTTGCAGTGTTTGTGTAAGTAACCTTTTAACACTTTTAATTAACTTATATAAGTTTTTTTATTATTATATTTATTATTTTTTAATTGATTTTAGAAATGCCATTTCTGGATATTATGCATCATATAAAAATTGTATTTATTTATTTTTAGTTTTAGCTCCAGTAAGAGAATAGTCTCTGCAGTTGGTGTCATATAAAATTGTCATGTAAATAACAGTATGACGTAGTTTATTCTAAAATACACAGTAGGAATTATTAGATACTAAGATGTAAATACAAATAATGAAAAACTGTTACTTGAGAAAGGTGTCAAAAAATTAACTGCTTTAATGACATAAACAGTTTACATTGCCAAGGCATAATAATATAAAAATAATAATAAATATTACATACAATATTACCAAATACAGTTGTGGTCAAATTTTTACATACACTTTGCAGTGTCTGCATCATGTTAATTATTTTACCAAAATAAGATGGATCATACAAAATTTTATTTTTTATTTAGTACTAACCTGAATAAGATATTTCACATAAAAGATGTTTACATATAGTCCACAAGAGAAAATAATAGTTGAATTTATAAAAAATTACCCCGTTCAAAAGTTTATATACAGTAGGAATTATTAGTTACTAAGATGTAAATACAAATAATGAAAAACTGTTACTTGAGAAAGGTGTCAAAAAAATTAACTGCTTTAATGACATAAACAGTTTACATTGCCAAGGCATAATAATATAAAAATAATAATAAATATTACATACAATATTACCAAATACAGTTGTGGTCAAATTTTTACATACACTTTGCAGTGTCTGCAAAATGTTAATTATTTTACCAAAATAAGAGGGATCATAAAAAATGCATGTTATTTTTTATTTAGTACTAACCTGAATAAGATATTTCACATAAAAGATGTTTACATATAGTCCACAAGAGAAAATAATAGTTGAATTTATAAAAAATGACCCCGTTCAAAAGTTTATATACGCTTGATTCTTATTACTGTGCTGTTACCTGGATGATCCACAGCTGTTTTTTTTTTTTTGTGTGTGTGTGTGTGATAGTGATAGTTGATTTTTAATTACTTGTACTAATTGTACTATTTACGTCTATGTGTACGTGTTTTTAACTCTGTTCTTTGATATCTACCATAAAATACATATAGGTTATTGTTTCTCAGTGTTAAAACGTTTGCAATCGTTAGCGATTGTAATAGATAGAAACCTGTTGCACATTCCTGTCGCATTGTGTTCCTATACGCTTGATTCTTATTACTGTGCTGTTACCTGGATGATCCACAGCTGTTTTTTTGTTTTTTTGTGTGTGTGTGTGATAGTGATAGTTGATTTTTAATTACTTGTACTAATTGTACTATTTACGTCTATGTGTACGTGTTTTTAACTCTGTTCTTTGATATCTACCATAAAATACATATAGGTTATTGTTTCTCAGTGTTAAAACGTTTGCAATCGTTAGCGATTGTAATAGATAGAAACCTGTTGCACATTCCTGTCGCATTGTGTTCCCTGTTCCTGATTTCCTAAATAAACAGTCAGACTCAGACATGGATTCGCTTGGTTTACAGAGACATCTTGTGATTATGTTCAGCAACGCAACACAAGTAGCACTATATGGACTTTATTTATCATTCAAAATTTCAATAAGATTCTGCACAGACGATAATTTTTTTTATTTGCATTCTTTTTAATGAACCTTAGTATTGTTCTAACATGTATAATAATAATAATCAAATAAATACATAATTGTAAAATGTTTTTAAAGAAATTTTGTTAATAAAGAAATAAAATAATATGCATATAATACATTAGTAAACGCAGGTGGGCTTGCCACAATCAGGAATAGTAGTTTATTATCAGTCATAATATTCAACTAATGTCACACCAATCTGACATTTAATTGGCTGCCACTGAAGCCCGTCTCCTCTCATTGGCCAGTGCTGCATCCGTACAGCTGTAGAATCTACTATGTTGCAGATTTGGAGCGAGAGGAATCGCCGCATATATTTTTCTTTGTCGTCTTCTATATTATGCCTTCATAGACCCCCGAGCGGACGGTGCGCTGGTTTCAGGTGAGCGTAAGTATGTTTTCATTCCGTTTTACAGCACTTCATGTTGTGCAACGCCCTCATTCGCATTCAAAATCACATGAGCCCTCGCAGCTTCAATTTAGAGTGATGCGATTAGATTTTATAATCATTCGCCTGTGTATGTGCTGAAAGGATTAGTGCTCAATACTGGGATTTGTTTCTCATTCATAATGTGACCATGCAAGTTGCTTCTAGATGGTATGTAGCTATACATTAACGTTTAATTTTACACTTACATTTATTATAGGTGTAAGCCTTCACCATAAGACTTCAGTATACCAGTGATCTTGATGGTAAGATGTTATATTTTGATATATATTGTGGTTATTCCAAGTATATGACAAAATGGTGGACCCATATTTACCTCTGTCCGCAGATGCTGCACCTGAATGGCTCTAACAGGACCTTAAGGGTTTCCTGAGATGTTCCACTGTCACCGCATGGCTGTGATGTGACAATGCGCTGTCTGGTGGCTCGCATCAATCACAAGACTCTGATAGTCATCTGTGCTGTGTTTGCCCTCATCACTGTACTGCTGTGGAACAAGTGCTCCCGTGACAAAGACCTACCCACACAGATCAGACCTCAGCTGGAGTTTGCACCCACCCCAGAGAAGGACGAAGAGAACTGGCAAGCCCCTGAAGCACCGCCTGGATCCAAAGAAGTCACTTACGAGCAGATTGACTGTCTTATCAATGAAGATGTCATCATAAAAGGCCGTAGGGAGAGGGGTGAGGTGTATCTGCCTTTCAGCTGGATGGAAAGGTACTTTGACGTCTACGGGCGTCTGGTGCAGTATGATGGGATGGAACGGTTTGAGTTCTCCCACAGTTACTCACGGGTGTACGCCCAAAGGGAGCCTTACCACCCGGATGGGGTCTTCATGTCCTTTGAGGGCTACAACGTGGAAGTGCGGGATCGGGTGAAATGCATCAGCGGTGTGGAAGGTAGTTTGCATAAAATAGGCGTAGCCAGCCCTGTTCCTGTAGTGCTACCGTCCTGCAGAGTTCAGCTCCAATCCCAATCAAACACACTTGAACCAGCTACTCAGGGTGTTCAGGGTTACTTTTTATATGTAAATGACATTCAGAAACTGTATTTGAAATGAATAAGGAGGAACAAATAAATATTGATACAAAAAACAACATTTATTTATTAAGATTGATTTTCATTTGGCATGCATTACACGTAATGGTGAGCAGCCGCAGGTTATTTATTTACATAATGTTCTCTTTTAAAATGTAAACAAGTGTAAGGCCCTGTTTACACTTGTGCGTTTTCATTTTAAAACGCCGTTTTAAAATGAAAACGATCCTTGTCTACACTTGCGTTTTCACTGCAATTCAGAAACGATCTCCGTCCACACTACACAACCGAAAATGCATGTCACATGACCATTCATGCAGGTACAACAATGAGCATGATGTTATTGTTTACACGGTCGTCAAGGATCCGCAGAGCGAATGTTGGCAGCCACGCCATCGTTTTTAAAAGTCTTCGTTTTAGTCCGTTTACACTGAAACGCAACCCCGGAGTTTTCAAACTAAAACGGGGTCTGCAGCGTTGAAAGTCTCCGTTTTCGAAGGTCTAAAACGCCGGAGTAGTGTAAACGACAGGCGTAACCATAGCAAAAGTTATGTGTTTTAAAATGAAAACGCACTGGTGTAAACGTAGAATGTTGGCAGCCACGCCATCATTTTTAAAAGTCTTCGTTTTGGTCCGTTTACACTGAAACACAACCCCGGAGTTTTCAAACTAAAACGGGGTCTGCAGCGTTGAAAGTCTCCGTTTTCGAAGGTCTAAAACGCCGGAGTAGTGTAAACGACAGGCGTAACCATAGCAAAAGTTATGTGTTTTAAAATGAAAACGCACTGGTGTAAACGTAGCCTAAATGTCAAAAGCAGGGGTGCCCAATCCTGTTCCTGGAGATTGACCTTCCAGCAAAGTTCAGCTCTAACTCTAATAAAACGCACCTTAACCAGCTAATTAAAATCTTCAGGAACACTTGATAATTACAGAGAGTTTGTTGGAGCAGGGTTGGCACTGAATTCTGCAGGAAGTTAGATCTCCAGGAACGGGATTGGGCAACCCTGGTTTAAAAGAACATACGTTTGAAGTTTCATAAAATTTTTTCATAAAGAATTATACCATATCTGGGATCAACCTTTTGTGTTTTTATTGTTCACAGGTGTACCGATCTCTACCCAGTGGGGTCCTCAGGGGTACTTCTATCCCATCCAAATAGCTCAGTATGGGCTGAGCCACTACAGCAAGAACCTCACAGAAAAGCCACCTGACATAAAGATCTACGGCATGTCTGAGGAAAAAGAGGGTGGCTCAAGTCCATGGGTCGTCCCTAAGGGTTGCACGCTGTCCAAGCTCCAGGATCAAGGTCGCTCTGGGTTTTCGAACCATTTTGTCACAGCAGGTATGAATTCCTTGTTAAATTTTTGTAGGTGTGAATTCAGATGAATCGACTGTTTTGCTGTGATGATCATAGATAGATGATTACTTTGTTGTATTTTGATAGAGAACTCTGATGGTGTGTCTTTGGTCTTGGACAATGCAAAAGATTTCGTCCTGACCTTTGATGTGAAGTTTGTCTCCAATGGTAGCGTCTCTGTGGTTCTGGAGACCACAGAAAAGGGGCCTCCTTACATCATCCATTACATCACTAGTCCACTCCTTCTTTCCTTTAAAGACCGAGAGGTCATCTATGGCATCGGCTCTCGAGCCTCATGGAGTACCGTCAGTCGCGATTTAGTGACGGATTTGCGTAAAGGAGTCGGTTTGTCCAACACCAAAGTGGTGAAGGCAACCAAGATCATGCCTCGCCGTGTGGTCCAGCTGGTTCTTAGAGGTTCTGGCTTTATCAGCAATATCACTGTGTCTTCCACTGCACACATGACTGCCTTCTTTGCCGCCAGTGATTGGCTTCTTCATAACCAGGATGAGCATGGAGGGTGGCCGATTAAGGTGACCCGTAAGCTCGGAGACGGTTTCAAGAGCTTGGAGCCCGGATGGTACTCCGCCATGGCCCAAGGCCAAGCCATGTCGACATTGGTCAGGGCGTACCTGGTGACGCACAACCCTGCATACCTCGGTGCCACAATCCGGGCGACATCCCCCTTCAAGAGGACTTCGGAACAACGTGGCGTCAAGGCGACATTCTTGAACAAGTACGACTGGTATGAAGAATACCCCACAACGCCTAGTTCGTTTGTTCTTAATGGCTTTATCTACTCTCTGATTGGGCTGTATGATGTGGCAGAGACAGCAGGCAACAAGCTTGGTCGAGAAGCAGGTGTACTCTTCAGTCAAGGACTGGAGTCGCTCAAGGCCATGTTGCCATTGTTTGACACAGGTTCTGGAACCGTTTATGACCTAAGACACTTTACCCTGGGTGTTGCCCCTAATTTAGCACGCTGGGACTACCACACCACGCACATCAACCAGTTACAGCTGCTTACATCAATTGACAGTGCCCCCATTTTCAGGGACTATGTGAAACGATGGAAGACTTACCTGAAAGGAGGCCGGGCCAAGCACAACTAGACTTTCTCAGATGGCAATTTTATATAAAAATTTGAACTATTGTTTGAGAATGAAGTAAACTGAGCATTAATAATTAAATAAGCATTTTTACTTTACGTGAAAAGGGTTTCATATTGTATCCATCTTGATTACTTAAAAGTGTCTTGCTGAAGAGCTAGAGTTGTTGTACAGACTTTGAGAATGTGGAGTCACCTAAAATATTTATTTCCAAAATATCATGGTATATTTGAATGTAAGAAGCAATGCACAGTTATTTACACAGATTTTGAAGAAAGCACAGCAGATTTTCTCAAATAAAATAACTGTGTATCTTGATGCATACAATTAGTAAATGTGAGTAGTCACACTAATGATTGTGTATTAATGAATCTATGAATAGGTTATACTGTAAAATTGTCATTATTGTTGCATAATGGTAAAATGAGTGCTTTGTATTAGAAATGTTTTAGAAATATTTTATCTTTGTATTTTAAAGCACAATCCTATCTTAGGTCTTTGTGATTTGATACAGTTGCACAATTTGAATAGTTTTCTTTTCAGTATGTAATTATTTAAAGCTTAAATAAATGTGCTATTTGAGCAGTTTTAAAACTTTGTGAACAATCATTGCTACCAAAAAAGTGCACTGATAGACACAAATGGCACATATCATATTAATGCTATGGTATTCTTTGAAGTACCTTGGAGTCCCATCATGTAAAACCCTGGCACGTGAATATGGTAATCATTAATCGCTGTGGTATATATCAAAATACCATGGTGTTAAGATCTGATACAATCACTGTATCTTAGTACTGCCATAAGGACTTTGACTTAATTTCTTTTAACACAATTTAAATGTCTTAAAACCTTAAAAATACTCTTCTTTCTAAATTATGAAAACATGTGAATAAATATATATTAAATAAATTAAAAATAAATGAATCCCAATGACCTGTAAATCATAAAATAATCGCACAATCTACCTGTCGTTTTTCTGAGGCGATTCACTCTGCATTCGATTAACCGACCTAAAGTAGTTCAATGCAGTCCGCTCTCGATTAGTATGCCTGCCTACGCAGAGCTACCCATAAACCAGTTAGCTAGCATAATTTCTCCTATAGCCACCACAATACAATCTCTCAATGTACCGCTAATTCAGACGGTTTGATTGAGATACTCCTAAATGACATGAATGTAATCTGCTCGGCGCTTCGGATCGGTGGGTTGTCAATCCAGGTCGCTTAATAACGATCCATCTCGGCTAAGAGGCTAAGAAGCTAACAGCGTCTTCGATGACATTTCACTGACAAACACAACAGAACAGGTCTGTAAAATATCGATAAATTGGCTGTTTAATCTGCTTTCCAATACAATCATAGTGTATGTGTGGTTATATGATTTTTAGAACTAAGAAGTGTGTAAATAAATAAACGTTTATAGCGAATAAATGGTGGCTAACACTGTAGCTTCAGTTCAGTTTCCATATTTGGGCAGGCACGGCAGTGAGTTATTGTTAGTTGCACGACCAAAACACTCATTTAATACCTTTATTAATACTGTTAATGAGCATATTTTGTGCTCCGTGGTTTGCGGTTGATCAAATATGAATGAAGATTTCACTGGCATTGTGTGGATTTAAATGGCTTGTTTGTTTACATGGTTCAGCACATCTGAATCTGATAGGGCTTTAATTGTCCACAGCAACATCAAATCTTATTGACCTGTCTTTAAATATATAACATGACTAAATCAAAGGTAATTTTTGGTGTAATATCATGGCAAAACACCCACAGGGTTTACTTTTGCAAATCTGTTGTCTAAAGGATAGTAGAGTGATGCTTCATGGACTTGATTGCTGGGCCCTATAACAGATTATTGTGTTTGTAGTGAAGATACATTTTTATTGCATAGACTGTTAAATTATGAATCAAGGGTTTTGTTGCATGATCAGTCGGTTTTGTACAGACATCTGTCTGGAGACGAGCTGTCATTTGGTTTGCAAGTCTCTGTGTGTTGAAATACAGAGAATGAACTTGCTCTTGATCATTTTTATTTAATCAGTGAATGATTTCTGAGAAGTATTCTGCCTTTTAATGAATTGCTGATAAGTGATGTTTCTTACAGACCTATAGATTATTGTTTGTTGATTTAAGCTCATTTCTTTGTGTCTGTCCACTAGTCTGCATGGCCGACGTGCTGCTGAGTTAGTGTCCGGCCCGTGTGCAAGGAAGGCCGGCCGGGCCGTGGAGCACTAGAGAGGAAAAATGGCAGTGCAGAACAGAAACTCTGTGCTGATCCTGTCGGGTCGAGAGCGAGGAGCTCGCATGCTGGGCTCCCAGCAGCTCCTGCAGCAGCTGGTGGAAGACCGGACGCGCTGGATGAAATGGCAGAGCCAGGTAGGGTATCAACCTTAATGATTCTAATGGTTCACTCTGGCCTACAGTCAGCAGATGTTTCTATATAGACCAATTTTAAGATATCACAGTCAGAATAATGTTTTAAGTCAATTTTTTTGCAGCAGAGAATATTCAAAGCCTTCCTCCCCCATCAGCTGAAATAATGTCAGTGTCTTGTTATTAGATGTTTTCTTATCAGTATGATGAATAAAATAAAATGGCAAAACATGCATTTTAGATCCTTAGGTCCCCATGTTTTATTGGATATAGTTACTTTTAAAAAGGGGGGGCTAATACAAAACATTTCTGGAAAAATTGGGAACATTTTACAATTAAATAATTTTGTTTTCAGAGTTGATGGCATATCAGATAACAATTCTATTAATATTAATGTTCTTGTTTTAATGTAGAATAATAATGCAATAATTTGGTCATTGTATGTGTGTTATAAAATATACAGATTAGATTATTTGACAGTTATTGAGAGGCTGAATTCAAAACACATCAAGCTTGCCACATCGTTTGATTTTTACGTTGCATGCATTTTTGCAGATTTAGAATTTTGATTGTTAGATTAATTTATTTTAAACTAACAGTTAATATTGTTAACTTAATTGTTATATTGATATAATGTATTTTAAATTATATCTATTTTTTATTTTATAGTCTTTGATTGACCCTGTAATTTCACTATGGCTCCATGCTGTAAAAGCTTTAATTTCCAAATTATCATGCCTGCAAATAATATATGTATGCAAATATACATATGTGTGTTTGTATGTATGTATATAATATGTATATGTCTCAATTATTTCTACAGAAAGTAGAGTTGCCGGATAATCCACGATCAACCTTCCTGCTGGCCTTCAGTCCAGATAGGTAACAATTACATTTTAAGAGAATTTTTTTTTATAAAACACTAGATGCTAAATAACTTAAGCTTTTCCTTGCTTCCAGAGATTGTATTTACTTTTTTTTTTTAACTTTTCTAGGAATCTTGTGGCCTCGACCCACGTCAACCATAACATCTACATCACCGATGTGAAAACAGGAAAGTGCCTGCACTCTTTAGTGGGCCATCGACGCACACCTTGGTGTGTGACCTTTCACCCCACCGTCCCTGGCCTGGTTGCCTCTGGGTGCCTTGATGGAGAAGTCCGCATTTGGGACCTGCATGTGAGCATCAGTTTTGTTTAGTGTTTTAGTTATTCCCAATATGTGTGGAGCTTCCACTTTTGCAAACATTATGTTGTGTGTTAGTTACTTTGTGTTTGATTTTCATACCGTTCGGTAGCAGCTCAAGGCGGTTTTTCTGGTCTGATCAAATTGCAAGTCATCTACATAATATACTAGGCATTAGAACCCCAAACGTTGCTGTTTAAATGATTGTTGTGGATGATTTTCCCTATTCCCAGGGTGGTAGCGAAAGCTGGTTCACAGAGAGTAATGTTGCCATCGCTTCTCTAGCGTTCCACCCCACAGCTCAGCTCCTGCTCATCGCCACCAACAACGAACTTCACTTCTGGGACTGGAGCCGACCAGAACCTTTTGCTGTGGTCAAGACCGCCAGCGAGACCGAACGTGTCCGGTGTGGAAGCAATCCTGTTATTTCATAGTGGTCAAAATGAAATAAAAATGGCCCCTTTTCTTTCCAGTAATCATTAAAACAATTAATCCTTAATTATTATTTTTTTGACCAGGTTGGTGAGATTTGATCCTCTAGGTCATAATCTTTTAACAGCTATTGTGAACCCATCCAACCAGCAGGTTAGAAACAACCTTTTTTCCTGTCAAAATAGCTGTTCTGTTTTTTTCCTCTGTGCATTTCCCTTTTACAAATGTAATTTTATGAGTGTTTTACTATGTTTTTGTAGAATGATGATGACTCCGAGGTCCCCATGGACAGCATGGAGATGGCTTTGTTCCGCCAACGTTCTCTTTTACGCTCCCCACCTGTACGTCGGACACCAATCCTGCACAATTTCCTGCACATCTTGTCCTCTCGCTCTTCTGGAGCACAGGCTGGTGATCAGTCCCGCACCGCCCCAGAGCCCAGAGAGCCTCCCAGCATACCTCGGTTCCAGTACCCGGTGCGGACGGAACCGGGTGACCGCCCTGCCTTACAGGGCTGCACGCAGCATTTGGGTCTGGGCTGTCTGTGCAGTCGCTGCGCTGCCTCGCGGAACTTATTCACGCAAAATCCGACAGGCCTCCAGCCTTCGGATCCACCTCAACTGCAAACTCAGTCGGGCCCCTCTGCCTTCTCGCCCGCCCCTAGCCAGACCCGCACCTCCACGGACCGACCGTCTGCTTTTAGCAGCGTGTTCAGCGGGGCTGCGGGGAACTCTGCACATCGGGGACTCTTGCCTCTTAGGACTATTGATCCCTTGGGGTCACAAACACCTGGTCCTCTTGAGGCCCCTGGGCATCTCCCTGGGGCTGATTGGTCTGGTAGTCTGCTGAGCACGGGACATGAACATGGGTTAGGTGCGATTGGGGTGGAAAGCAGCGCCGGAAGGGGTGTTGTGCCCCCTCCTAGGACAAGCTCCTCTTCTATGGATCTCCTCTCTCTGCACAGGTTCCCCGATGGTTCCTCTTCATCACCCATATACACGTCTGCTACAGAAGGGCGAGGCCTAGTGCTGCCCGGCACGGAGCCCAACCGTGGACGAGCCAACGACGGCACTAGTAGTGGCCATCACCCCTTCTATGACAACACCCAGCGCAACAACCCGGCCTCCATACGCAACGTCCTGCAGTGCAACCTGAGCCGTTACTTTATGGAATACGAGCGAATGCAGGAGTTGGAGCGACCCGGTGGCAGCCGAGAGGTGCCAGGTGGACCGGGACCCATGCAGGAGCTCCTCAACAGTGGTATGGACACAGAACGTCCTGGGCCTTCGCACAGCGGCTCTTCCCGCACTGGAAACGGAGGCACGGTCGCTGGCCCCTCTCAAAACCACCCTAATCGTTGCCGTTCGTGCCACAACCTCCTCACCTTCAACCACGACACTCAGCGCTGGGAACGTTCCGGTCAGACCTCTTCTTCCTCTTCCTCACAAGACGGACCATCATGGCCGCTTTCAGTGCCTCCGTTTGAGGACCCAGGTCAGGGTGCACGAGTGGAGGCCCAGGCCCCTGAGATGAGGCCCATGGAGTTGGGTGAGGCCTCCTCTGGTCTACAGGGCCAGCAGCCTATGGGTCTGGTGTACAATCAGGAGACGGGGCAGTGGGAAAGCGTGTACCGGCAACCAACGGCAAGCGCTGCTTCTGAGGCAACACAAGACGCCTTAAACCCAGAGGTGCCTGTTGATAATCCAGACGAGGACTCACTCAGGAGGTGGGGAAGAACAAGAACTAAATTTGGTTATTAAGGTGTGGTCAGATTAGCGAAATTTCAGTAAAATGCTGCGGGCAAAAAAAGGTCCATTGTCTGTTGTCAATAGTGTAGCGAAGCAGATTTCTGCCGGTAAACATGGTAAATTGGCATGTCTGACTTGAATCTGTTGCGAAATCTGCATGGAAAATATTTTTCCCTTATGTGAGGTTCCCGTTCACGTGGGTTCCTATTGAAATGGCTGGATTTTGTCTGCAAATATCCCTGAACAATGGTAAATGTGACCGCGCTTTTACATTTGTCTTTCCTGTTACTTATTTTTTTCTCATCTATTGCCTCAGGAGGTTGTTGGAATCGTCGCTGTTTCCATTCTCTCGATATGATATGTCTGGCTCCAGAGATCATCCCATATACCCAGATCCTGCCAGGTACCTGTTTGAAAGCCTATATGTACAAAATCAAAGCTGATTATTGGACTTTAACTTCAGAGTTTGACCTTTCTGTTCCTCTTCCACATCTCCTCAGGCTGTCTCCAGCTGCTTACTATGCTCAGAGAATGATCCAGTATCTGTCTCGAAGAGAAAGCATACGCCAGCGTTCCCTACAGAATCGCCTACGGACGCTCTCAAACTCTCAAGCCGACAGCCAGTCAAACAATCCCTCCTCCATGCCACCAGAGGCCAGTGATGGAGACTATGAGGACATCGAGTGAGTCTGATAAAACTCATTGCATCCCCACTCATACATACATACATCTTTATTACTGTACGATTGCAATTACAGTTTTGTAAATCCTGTGTTCATCCCAGTGGTTTTGGATTTTGAGTAAGTGTTCAATATTTATTTTCGCTCTCGGTCACAGGGAGCCTGGAGACAGGACAAGACACAGAATGCCCCGCAACGCTCGAATGTCAGCCCCCTCTCTTGGGCGCTTTGTCCCACGGTCAGTGTCATATGTGACGTTTAAAATAGCCTGTAATAAACTACTATTCAAAGGTTTATTGTTTAAAATGTATTTTGTGAGAAGTCTTAGGCTCACCAAGGCTGCTTTTATTTGATCAAAAATACTGTAAAAACAGTAATATTGTGAAATATTATTACTATTTAAAATAACTCTTTTCTATTTGAATATATTTTAAAATGTAATTTATTCATGTGATGCAAAGCTGAATTTCCAGCCTCATTACTTGAGTCTTCAGTGTCACATGATCCTCCAGAAATCATTCTGATATGCTTATTATCATCAGTGTTGAAAACAGTTGCTTAATATTTTTGTGGAAATTGTAAAACATTTTTCAGGATTCTTTGATGAATAGAAAGTTCAAAAGAGCAGCATTTATTTGAAATAGAAATCTTTTGTAACATTATACATGTCTTTACTGTTACTTTTGATCAACTTAATGCGTCCTTGCTGAATAAAAGTATTAATTTCTTAAAAAAAAAATCTTACTGACCATAAACATTTCAATATTAGTGTCCCGAGTAAAGAGTAAAAAAAAAATACCGAAATATCATTCTGTGATGATATTTTTGTTTTTGGTGGTTTCTTTCTTTAGATAAATTAATTCAGATATCTGAGCTTTTTCAGAAAAAAGAATTGTGTTAACATGTTTGTGCTAATAATTAGGGATGTTCATTTTAATCGGTTAACCGACCGTAAGAATTTTGACCGATTAATACAATCAGTTATTTGGCATGCGGCGCCAGCACAATCACTTGAATTTAACAGTGGAAGCAACTAGGCTACTCCTTTTAGTCATAAAGATAATCGGAATTGTAAAAGGTTTGCCTTTATTTGTGTATCTTATCCTTTCTAATTTAATTCAATTCTAATTTAAAAATAATCTTGTCGGTTAACGGTTAATAATCGGTTAACGAGCGTCGGTTGTCGGTTAGGAAAAATAACCGAAATTAACATCCCTACTAATAATGTATGTTATGTTTTATTAATGTATACGTTCTTGATATGTATTTTTGTCTGAAGGAGGTTCCTGTTACCAGAGTACTTGCCTTACGCTGGACTCTTCCATGAAAGGGGTCAGTCAGGCCTGGCCACTCACTCTTCCATTAACAGAGTATTAGCAGGTACAACTAGCAGTTTTTCTATTTCTTGTCATTTCGTTTCACATCTTTCTTATTTTGTTAAATTTACGAAGCACTTTCAATAATTTTTATCCCATAATGTCAGAAACACAAGAATAGTAAATTTGAACAAACTGAAGAGAATTAAATAGATCTACCCATAATGCTCTGTTGCAGGCGCATCTATAGGTGATGGGCAGTCAGCTGTGGCCAGTAACATTGCCAATACCACCTATAGGCTGCAGTGGTGGGATTTCACCAAGTTTGACCTTCCAGAGATCAGTAATGGTACTACATTCTTCTGAGTACTATTGTTTTTTTGTTTAGTTTTTCTTTTCTTGAGTTTTTGCACACATAATCGGCATGACATTATCGGAATATAGGTAGCTTGTTTCACTTGTTTAACTTCTTCAGAAGCTACAAAAGTTTTGTTAATCTTACTGATTTTTTTTTTTCTTGTTTTCATCTTAGCCACTGTGAATGTGCTCGTTCCTCACTGTAAGATCTACAACGATGCCAGCTGTGATATTTCAGCAGACGGGCAGCTGCTGGCCGTGTTCATTCCCAGCAGCCAGCGGGGCTTTGCAGATGAGGGCATCCTAGCCGTCTACTCCCTCGCTCCCCATAACCTGGGAGAAATGCTGTACACCAAGAGATTTGGTCAGTGTTGTCGAACAGTAACTCAGCAGCTCATTTTGGCAGTAACACTCTGACCATTCCTGAGCATTCAAGGTTTTTTTTTACTTTTTAGCAAAAATTCTTCTTGTTTTTAACCTGCATTTCAGGTCCAAACGCGATCTCGGTGAGTCTTTCACCCATGGGCTGCTATGTGATGGTGGGACTGGCCTCCAGACGGATCCTGCTCCATCCCACCACCGACCACATGGTGGCGCAAGTGTTTCGTCTACAGCAGCCACACGGAGGAGAGACCTCCATTAGAGTAAGAGTTTGAAAATGCCACTCCTTTTTTTTTTTTTTTTAAATCCAAGATGTCTGCAGTAATGTAAAATATTATTTATTTTACAACATAAACTGGTATTTAAGGTGAGTTTTTTTTCATAGACCCACCAAAGCTAATAAGCTATAAAAAGTGAGACAGTACTGACTAAACCTTTGTTTTTCTGCTTTCTGTGTGTTTGATGGTCTGCTTTCTCTTGGCATCCTGCAGATGATGTTTAATGTGGTGTACCCCATGGCTCCAGACCAGAGGAGACACGTCAGTATTAACTCGGCCCGGTGGCTTCCAGAGCCAGGCATGGGATTGGCCTACGGAACCAATAAAGGTGACCTGGTCATCTGCAGGCCAGTGTAAGTAAACATCCAGCTAAAACAACAATCACCAAGCAGACCATCTGGTCCACATTCATAGTCCTTAGCAAATTTGAATGTCTTTATCAAATCGTAAAACTGAATGTTTTTATCCATAGCAAATTACAGTATACTTATTACAGGAACAAAATATTATGCCTAAGGAAACAATAGCTCCAAAACCTACTGAACTGCCTTGCTGTTTATTGTCTACATAGGCAGCTGCCTGCTAAGGAAGCATCCGAACTGAATTAGAATCTCATAAGTGACCAATTACATAGACTGCAACACGCAAAGCACACAGGATTCATAACTGATTTTTAACAGTTTGAGTTAGCATGTTGTTGCTAATAGCATGAAATTCTAGTATGAAATGCATCACACAAATATTGGGTAATATAATCACCTGCAACAATTTTTATTGGTACTATACATGTGCTCGCCATGGCTGCAAATGGTAAAAATGCAATTAATACAATAATATATAAGACATATTATTACAATTTAAAATAAATGTTAAAATGTAATTTATTCCTATAATGTCAGGCTGAATTTTCAGCATCATTACTCCATCATTCTAATATGCTGATTTCCTGCTCAAGAATCATTTCCTATTATTATCAATGTTGAAAACAGTTGTGGTGCTTAATATTTTTGTGGACGCTGTGATAGATTTTTCCCATAAATAGAAAGTTCAAAAGTACAGCATTTATCTGAAATAGAAATATTTTGTAACATTATAAACTGCTTCACTACTTTTGATCTATTTAATGCATCCCTCTGAATAAAAGTATTAATTGCTTTCCAAAACGCAGTACTGTCCCCATACTTTTGAACAGTGGTTGATGGCATTTATTTTTGATGAATTAATATGAAATATTCACCATTTCTCTCATATTTAACATTCAACATGACTATGATGCCTTAAAATATTTCCTCTGTAGCTAGCTTCTAGGTTTTTCAACAGAGCAAGTGATAATGATAGTTTGTGAATCGCTTCTACTTGGGATGGTACCAGTAACTTTATGGCTTCCAGCCCAGATCTTTTACCAGTACGCCACACCACCCAGCAAGACAAACAAAACAAGTGCCACCGTGAAGCACAGTAGCCATGGAAATTGCAGATAAACCAAACACAGTTTATCAGCGCAATGAAAACCGCATTTTTACAACCAGTAATTTCCTGTGTCAATATTGACCTGCTGAGTTAAACATGCCAAAGACTCGGAGAGTTGATTCATTATATGTCTGTCAGCAGTTCATCTTCAACAGTTGAATTCCTGATCCCAGATCAGTGTCAGTTTTCAGATACGTGGACTATATGAGGACTTTTGATAAACCACCATGTTACCTGAAGCCTCCTTTCATTAGATTACCTTCTTCATTAGTGGCAGGAAACTCTGGTGTTCAACTGGAAAGAAGCAATTATTGTTTTTTAACAAGGTTACAGGCCACATTACCCCTGCGCCCCATGACTTCTGCAGCTCATCGCTTTCAAGGAATTCTCCTCCAATCTGATGGGTTTATAATCCGATCACAGCCCACGCGGACAGATGGAGTACGTCACAATAATTCCATTGCTTCTTTGCAATTCAGTTGTTAAATTTTGTAATTTGGTCAAGTCTGGGTGTATTCTTGGTCTTAAACGCACAATCCGAGATCTGCATGGTGCTTTGGAATACTTGATTCTGATTGGCCATTCTATAATCAACTGTTTTTGTATAACGATGCTAAACTGTATAATCGACCGTGCTCTGATTCAACGGATGCCCTACATTGGTGTGCAAGATTGATGGATTGTATCATTCTGCAGTTTCCTACTTCTCACATGATAAACTATGATGTTTAATGTCCATTTGTTTCTTTATTTATTTGCTACTTAGCTGTGTAATAAGTGGGATAATGTATAATCAACCAGCCATTATCGCAAAATGAATCCTTTCGGGGTGATAAATAACCTGACGTGAAGCATACGTTGTCATTTACTTAGGTGTGTAAACAAGATAATGAAGTCTAAAATATCTGTTTTGTTGTCAGTGATTTCCGCAGTGATGGAGACAGTCCGTCGGATCTGAACTCGGATTCTTTGTTTACCGTCAGCAGCAGCAGCCGAACCCGCGGAGTGGAACGCCCAGGGTCAGAAATGAGCTGAATCTGAAGTCACAGCTTGTCATAGTCATAGATCCTGAAATGCTCATCTGTGTTTATTTCTTACAGCACCAGCAGGTCCGGCTGGCGATTTGACCGAGACATGGGCCTTATGAACGCTATTGGCCTGCAGCCGCGTCAGGCCGCCCCTTCTGTGACCTCACAGGGGACGCAGACACCAGTAGTGCGACTGCAGAATGCCGAGACGCAGACGGAGAGAGAACATCCTTCAGCCAGCCCCTTCCAGAACACGCACACATCCAGACACAGTAAGACGTTTGTATAAATGTAATTTGCATAAAATCCACTTTTTTTTAAAAACAAGAATATACAGTAAAAAAAAAAAACTAGTTTAAAAAGTCTTTTTTTTTTTTTTATAAACTAATAAAATCAGTATATGTATTAATTTTTATTAATATGCACCAATATAACATGCATACAAGCTAAAAAGCAGTATTTCCCTACATATTCAGCAGGATCCAAAAACTAGTGAAAATCCTTTTTTGTTTTTTGCTACAAATCATATAATATATGTATAATATATATTAAAAAAATTATACTATTAGAATAACAATTTCAGTGAGAAGATGAACTAAACTCTGACACATAATTTCTTATTTTGTTTGACCCCTTTTTGCTTTCATGACACATGCACCAAAGATTTTTTCATAACTTTCGTTGTATTTTTTTTTAAATACTTTTTTTTAAACTTTTTTTTTGTATTTACAATATTAAATGTGATCTTAAACTTCAGATCTTCTATATATTTTTACTAAAATAAAAGATTTTACTGCATGGAAATACCTCATTCACTTGATTTTCTACTGTGAACATTGAGTGAATTGAATCATTTTGATTTGATTCATTGAAATGGACTGTTTTAACTGATTCAATTTAATAAATTGAACTTATTAATAGTTTTAGGATACTTAATAGCCACATAATCAGCATATTAAGATTTCTTATTTTTATACTGCCAGCAAAATCATTTTGAATATTCAGTATACAGTACATGGCCCAGATGTAATGACACTAATGCTAAAAAAAAACCCCACAGTGAAGTGTCTTGCTCAAGGCCACAGTGATTCTAACGGATATCTATAACGCTCCAGTTCATTTCTCTGAAACCATGTTAAGTAATATTGATTATGTCCACTCAGAGCTGCAAAATGTGTTACTCTTGCAGCGGTTCAGACAGCCAGCACCAGCACTGAGAGACACGCACACTCAGAGACGACACACACACTGTCGCACACACCGGTTCAGGCATCGGTTTCAGAGGGATCGCTGAACCGGACCAACTTGCCTGCCACATATCACGGTAACTGCTTTGTCTCACTTTTTCTCATCCTGTCTCTTCCGCCCTCGTCGGACACAGGTAATGTAGTGAAATTGATTGAACTGATCTCTCTTGAGATCTGTGTTGTGTCCTGCTGAGGGCTTTACACAGTTATTACTGTTTCAAGTGCTTTATTACCTGCTGTTAGATGGTCTAATTAAATCTGCGCCCTTGTTTTCTTGATTTAATGGGGGACCCAGTGTGCACACATGGGGAGTTAATAGATAACTTGCTAAGACGTTGTTGTTTTTTTGATCATTAACAAAAAATCTTATTTCACTGTATATTTCATTTCATGATCACAACATAATTAATTTAGCTGGAAATTCAATGCAATAATATTTTTAGTTTAAAAAAATATTATTTATTTTTGTTTTAAATAACCTGTTTTTTTTTTTTATAATCTAGTGAATTTAATACATCCAAAACAAAAGGTGCTTCATCTCAAGTGATTATTTTTCTTTTTTTTTTTAAACTTGATGAATGCGACCCCAAAAAAATATTATTTATAAAATAATATTATTATAGATTCCCATTACTTAAAACTTCTGAGTTGAAAACTCAATAACTAAATAAGTTCTTCCTTGTCTTAACTCTGCTTTTGCATTGTTCTAGGGTTTGTCAGCAAGCAACAAAAATAAAAATTATATAAATAATGTAAAGCAATCCTGCCCGCTAATGTTTGTGCATATATCTGCAGCAATATAGCAAAACTTGTTTCAACAAGTCGCTATAGCAGCCAGTGAAATGAGATCGTTCAGCAAAATTTCTGAATAGATTTCCATAAAATAAACAAATTTCCATTTTCTGATTTTTATTTATTTATTTTTTTTTTTTACATATACGTGCATGCATTTGGCAGACTATTTTATACAAATCGACTTACATTGCATTCAAAGTATACTTTTTATCAGTTCTTGCTCTCCCTGGAAATCGAACCCATGACATTGGCGTTGCTATCGCTGTGCTTTACTGTTTGTGCTACAGGAAGGAATTTTTAACGCAATCTGAATCTTTTGTTTGTTTTGCTGTTATCTGAAATGAGCATCTCACTGTTCTGTCTGGTTTTTCCTAATAGACTCAGCAGCCGAGCCCGGCTTGGGAGAGGACGCGCTGTCTCGGATTCGCCGCCTAATTGCAGAAGGAGGAATGACGGCCGTGGTCCAGCGGGAACGCAGCACTACTATGGCCTCTATGGGTGGCTTTGGAAACAACATCGTGGTCAGTCATCGGATTCACCGTGGCTCTCAGACCTCGGTCAGGACGACTCGGGTGGGAAATCCAACCTCGGAGATGCCTGCTGGACTCGGTATTTCCACTCTTTTTCACACTGAACCCTTAGTAGACTCAATAGAAGCTCCTGGGCCTTCAGGGTCGAGCAGTGTCCCACTTCCATCACCGTATACAACTCGTTCTGAGGTTGCGAGGGCATCTCCTATTGTTGAGATGGACTTGTTTGGCGATCGTCAAGTTGATGATGTGCAGCACCACCCATCCGCGAGCGGTTTGAATATGTCCAACCATAGCAACAACAATAACAATGACCATAGCAACAGCTACAGTGAAAGCCGGAGCCGAGATTACCCTGATGACCTGTACGGCAGATAGTCCTAAGTCTGGTTTTCACAGAGACGAACATCTCAAAACTGGTCTGCATGGTGCTGGAGCATTTCATGGTGGACCCTTTGTTACACATAGAACATAGCATTTAGGGCGGAGCCACTGAACTTCCCGCCTCAGATCTGACTCCTCCCACTCTGGCCTTATTTAGGATTGAAAGAGTGCCAAGTTTTTCATGGCATCTCCCTAACCGGGAGACGTCAGCCTCACCTTTTCTTTAAAAAAAACAGATTCTCGCTTTGGGGAAGCATCATTATTGCACTTGCGCTTTGCACTTAAGTTATAATTTTTCTTCCTTTCAAGGTTGAGTCTCAGACATTTTATCATTCCATGCGAGAAAGGGCAACATACTTGAATCCTTCCCCTACTGCAGTACGGAATTACATGGTTGTAGTTTACCACCCTTTCAAGCTCCAGGAAAAATGATCAGCCAATCGAAGTGCCAGATGTGGCTGCGATTCCTATGTCTGCATGACATTATGGTTTGAGGAACTGTAAAACAGTACAGACTCTTCACAGCTAAACACTAACTCTCACAACATCCTCTAACGGTTTTTGCGTTCAAATTCAGAGATTATGCTTGACGTGATTGTTTTTTGTGTGCGATAAAGGGACTTTCAGTGGTCAAGTCATTCGGTAGATTGATCAGTATCTAGAACAACGTCTGCCTTGAAGTTCTCAGACTGGAATGTCCCACTAAACTTCCAGATGGCGAATTTTATGATGGTTTTTAATTTGAATTTATTTATCTGTCGTTTGAAAAATACACTTCTGAAAGCATGTCGTCTGTAATTGTCTGTCGGATAAAAAAAGCAGTTCAGGAACCCTCAAGCTGGTTCAGATCTCTCATATCTGCATGTGTGTCCAATTCCAGAGCTTTTATACGAGGCGGCGGGCTAAATGCAGAAGGCGGGGCTTAAGCAAATTAGCATGTAGGCTGTAGAACGCACATGCGCATCAAGTGACATTTTGGTACGCTTTTATACATTTGTGACCTTTAACTTGAGTGTATGAGTCAATTCGTGTTTATTGTTGCAATTTAACACGATGCATTTACTAATCCTACTGATGCGATTTCCCAGAAATACCTTAATACTCAGAAATGACATGCAAGACCATTAAAATTATTGTGCCAGATCATTTTCATGCTTCAAATGCAACACTTTTTGCGCAATTTAGCCAATTCGCCATTAATTCACCTCAAATCATCTGATTGGCCGACTGTTCCATTCTACCAATCACAACAAGCCTCTTATGATGCGCAAGCGACAAATGGCAAGTGATTGCACTTAAGCACCCTTTTGTCCTTCCGAACTGCCCCGAGAACAGCGTTACAGACAATAAACCTGACATATCTCTATCATAGATCTGGATTATGACTGATAATCACACTTGAATATCCCATAATAGAGTATTTCTTGGGCACTGGACACTTAGGAGAGAGACGCCCCTATATGCGCGCACACTGCTGAGAGTCACTGACGACGGGCACTATCTGAATGTGTGGATGTGTATGTCTGTGAGTGTCTGCCACTAAACCTAGAGTGTTTTATTATAAATAAATGTAGCATTGTAAATGTAGAGATGATAAATCGTGGGGAAAAAAAACTTAAATCCATATTTCAGGGTGGGGTTTGGTTTTTTTTATGACATACTTGCCTTGTGTGCTCTATTGTGCTTGATTAGATTCTCGTGTACGATTGGTCAACTCTAGCGATTTGAGTTGTCAGTGCATTTGCATATGCACAGGCCTTTCGTTAACAAGCATTTATATAGTTATCTCCCTCTGCTTTTATTTGTGTAAAAGATTTTGTTATTCTAGCTGTTTGGCTTGAATTAGTAGCTTTTTGTAAAAAAGAAAAAAGAAAAAAAAAAACAGTCCCCAATAGGAATGGTTTGCGTTTTGAACGTTTCTGGATGTAAGATTCTGATGGATTGTGGTCTCATCGCAAACAATGGCAGCTGAGGAACCTCTCAGAAACCACATACCCTTTGACGTTTTTCCATGAGTTCAGTGCCTTGGGGAATCTTCTCCTTACTGAACCACAAAAGCCGTTCTGAGGTGCGACAAAACCAGAATAGCTTCTTCATAAGCCTTTTGACCGTTGAGTGTTTTAGTTATTGGTAGAAATATTGGTAAATCTGAAGTCTGGTTGTGTTGGCTGTCATTTCGATTATTTATTTTACCCTTTGTGTGAATGACAAATGCAATCCTGATTTTAAAAAAAAAGCTTCTATGATAAGAGCGAAGGACCTTTTTACGTTATTCTCCATCAATGACGCATCTTTTCCTGATTTTACTCATTTCTGGCCATATGCACACCTTATTTTTATGAAGTCATTTCATGCAGGGTTTGTTTTAGATTTTTAGGCCTCCTGACAATTCATCTGTTCAGACGAGAATAGCTGACGGTGACCGAAAGTGTGACATTTTAAAGCTGTAATTGTGTTCTTGTTGGATGTGTGGTTATGTATATGCTCTCACTGCTGGATCGGTACCGTAGCGGTAAGTCATGATGGTGGAAAAGACCAGAATTCAACTTTCTCTCCTGACCAAACAAGAGGGATGTGTTGTTATGACTTACCATAAATGTGTAGTTGGTTCTTTATTTAGTGAAAATGAGGATTAGGTGTTGTAAAAGAATTTTGTGGGACACCAAAGATCCTGTGGTAATGACAATTATGAGAGTTTTAATAAAATGGGAATATGGAAATTAATTCAGTTGTTTTTTATTTGTATTAATTTAAGTATTTTATTCCTTTTAAAAAATATGCAGTAAAATACTGTACTACAGCGATGACAAACATGACAGAATAATGGGAATTACAACAACAACAAAAAAACTTGGACATTAACAAAACAAAAATACCTGGACTAATACCTACCTAATTTTCCCCAAATTATATTTTTATTATTATTTAGCATATTTTAAAAAAAAAAATTTTCTTTGATGTCATAATTTTCATGACAGTTAATCACATTTTTCCCACATTCTCCCTGAAAATGGTCGCAATTTAAAATAAATAAATAAAACATCTGTAACAAAATGTGGTCATAAAAAATTTAGGAAAATGTGCTTATTTGTCAAAGTTTAATTGTCTTCATGTATAATGAAGTTTCTTCTCATTATCTTATATATTGCAGTGTTTTCATGAAACTTACTCAGGTCCCTGCATCCTCATTACAACTTTTATCTATGTAAACATCTGTGATTTGTTGTAGTATGTGTGATATTTAAAATGTTAATATAGAATCATAATAAAATTAAAAAGATGTGAAACAGCTGTGGAGCTTCATTACAGGTCAGGTAATTAGATTCCATCTGTTGTGTAACTGCTGCCTTCCTCTTTAGATGACAGGAACTGCATTAAACATACATGCTTTAAAAAGGCAGCACGAATCTAGGAGGAATTCAGCAGTAATATGATCGTTCCACACTACTTTGATCATCTTCCAGTAAATTTAGTGTATTGATACAGCCCTAAGAGGATGGATGACTTGTTCCTGGTTATGTATTCGGAAGGTGAGGATGGGTGTTACTGTTTGAGGAATTAAAAGTCCTCCCAGTAGTTCTCTCGTTCAGATTGAGCAGCAGATCATGGAGACTGGATCTGTCGTTTTTTCGAGGGACTTTGAATCGTTCGTTTTCAACAGTAAGTTTGCTGATTGGATCATGTTAGGGTCATAATTTGTTTTGTCTAATTTATAGCTTCATTTCTATGTACAACCAGTTAGAGTTGTGTATTTTAGCATTAGAAGTGTAGTGTATATACTGTCTGTAGAGTTCAATTTCAAGTTGTTTGCTCATATGTCAAGTTAAACACTTCTTTACAACTTGATTTATGATCAATTTCCGTTTTCTTGTCGCAGGCTCCTCCACAAGTTCCTCCATCATGCTCAACAGCAGCATGCAGAGTCCGTTGCCCGAAGAATCATACTTGGTGTTGGGAAGACCACGTCGTTCGTTCGGGACTGTAGGGGTGGTCGTCATCATACTTATCACTAGCTGCATCAGCCTGCTAACAGTCCTGGGCAACGTCCTGGTTCTGCTTTCAATCAAAGTCAACCGCAATCTCCGAACCATCAACAACTACTTCCTTTTTAGTCTTGCTTGTTCGGACCTTATCGTCGGTGTTTTCTCCATGAATCTCTACATTGTGTACGCCGTAAAGGGGTATTGGCCTTTGGGACCGCAGATGTGCGATTTGTGGTTGGTTGTGGATTACGTGGTGAGTAACGCCTCTGTGATGAACCTCCTGCTGATCTGCTTTGACCGGTACTTCTGTGTGACCCGGCCTCTGAGTTACCCAACCAAACGTACCGCAAGGTGGGCTGGGGTGATGATTGCTGCGGCTTGGTTACAGTCTCTGCTTCTCTGGGCTCCAGCCATCCTGCTTTGGCAGGCTGGGAGGGACAGGAGCAAGGTCCCGGAGGGACAATGTTATATCCTGCTCCTCGACAACCCTGCCGTAACCCTGGCAACCACCATCCCAGCGTTCTACATTCCCGTTGTGATAATGATGATACTGTACACACGGATATCCCTGGCCAGTCAGAGACGGGTTCATAAGCTGAAGCCTGAATTCGCAAACCTGCTTGAACCGTCTAAGGCAAGTGGAGGAACGTCAACCGCAAACCCTGACCTAGTGATTGACATTAAACCCAATGAAACATGCTCATTTAAACAAGATTCAATGCTCGTTAGAATGAAACGCCTCCCTTCTGTAGAGTTCAGCAAAACGGACTACTTCTTGGATTCAAGTCCTGATGCCTCTGCGGAAGACCAAGGGCTGGATGCAGAAACCTCGAGACCGAAGACCTTGACAGGGTGTGCAGAAACTAGCAGGACAATGCAACCTCACTGTCTTCAAAACCATACTACCATTCAGGTTCAAAGTCAAGCATCCAATGTTCTCTCCAAGAATGCCAGACGGAAGGCTCTTAGAGAAAGGAAGGTGACAAAGACCGTCCTTGCCGTTCTTTTGGCCTTCATTGTAACTTGGACGCCTTATAGTGTTATGGTTCTGATTGGTACCTTCTGCCGCTGGTGTGTCCCTGAAATTCTGTGGATGGTGGGTTACTTTATGTGCTACGTCAACAGCACGGTAAATCCAGTGTGCTACGCGCTCTGTAACGCCACTTTCAAAAGAACCTTTAAACGACTGTTGACGTGCAAGTTCAGAAATCTGACATCAAAATGAGTCGGACTTCATTCTCTTATCAAGGACTCCTAGCGAACCAACGAGGAACCTGATTCGCTCAAACGTTTCGTGACTGTGAAGCTGTTTTACTAGAGCCAAAAGTGGAAAAAAAGTGAAGTTGGTTGACGTTATTGGTGTTTATGATGTTGCTGATATTGTTGTTTGCGAATGTATTCTTACGCCAACAGTTTGTGTAAATCAATGCGATAGTTTAGAGAAGACACTGATTCTTATTTTGTGAGCATGATGCTGGTTTACTAGAGCCAAAAGTGTAAATAAAGTGAAGTATTTATCTTGTTGCTAATGTTGTATGCATTAAATGTATCGGAAAGTCATTAAGTTCGCAAATGCATATATGTAAATCAACTTACAAAACACCTCGATTCATATTTTTTGTGATGGTGTTTAACCAAAGTGAAAAGTAAAAATAAACGTTCGTAATTTAATATTCATCAGGGCACTATTATTGCATTTGTTCTACGAATTGTGGCACATCGGAACGTTTTGTTGTTGTTTTTAAGTTACAGTTTGTAAGACTATTATTGTTTGCACAATAAATTGGTAAAAAAAAACGAACAAAATTGTGTAAATCATACTTGCATTCTTATCAAAATTGTCAAGTTCTATAGTTTTACGAGTGAAAATTAATGTTATCACATCATTAAAATTGCATGTTCCGAATTTAGCACAATCTATTTGACATCATAAAGTAATTCCTAAGTTTGTCTTGAACAATAAATGTGTGAACTTTGTTTTTAAAAAAAGCACCAGAAAGTATTATTGAAAATACACTTTCATTTATTCACAACCTGTAGAAGTAATCAGTTAGTGTTGTAAATTTGATTGTACATCCATCAACTCTAAAAACATAAACATTTATAAACAGATACTTTATATAGGCCGTTACTTCCAGGAGCGATGTTCGTTTAAGCATTCAGCTTACATGTTATAAACGTACAGAAATAGTCTTCATTCGTTTTGTTGTAATTTACAAATGCTTTCATTTAGGGGCATAATTAGGGTCTCGACAGTTTTTCTCTTTAGTAAAGACAACTTGTTAGACAACAGATTTGCTGCAGCCTGTTTTATACATGCAGAGTCAATTACAATTAAAAAATTCGCTACAGAGATCAAATTACAACAGCATAGACGCATACATTTACTAATTACAAAACGAAGAAAGTGGACATAAAAACAATAGGTAGGGCTACAGTTTTTTTCCTCTCAGCATTCACCTTTTGGAGGATTTGGGAGTGTCACATAGGAATGTACCACTGAGTGGGCAGTTGGGGTGGTCTTCAAGTTAGTTTTCCTTCCCTTTTCCTTTCTTCTTCTCTCCTCCCTTGGGTTTGGGGGTCTTTGGGGTGCAAGGTTTGGACACTTTAATGGTGCTCTGGCATTCAGCGTTGAACAGTGCCTTCTTCAATGTCCCAGACCTGCTTCTGGTTCCTGTAGTAGTGTCACATTCGGCCCAGCGACCAAACTTGTACTTGCAGTCAGCTAAAAACCAAGAACAAACTAGAATGAATGGCCTGTCTAAATATATTTTTCTTTGATTCACATCCAGACATGCAGTCGACGTATTCATACATGGTAAAACTCCTTACCGCCAAAGTCTTTCTTCCAGTTGCATGGGACTTTGCACTTGGTTTTCTTTGTCTGTTCATTGCAGCTCGCCTCCCGAATGCCAGTGCCGCAGTCGCCGCTGTTGGGCACGCATTTCCCATACTGCCATTCGCTGCACTCAGCATCTGCTTTGGGCTCTTTGCCCTTTTCTGTCACAAAATAGAGAATTATTATTAATGGTACCACACCAAAGGAATGTGCATTGCATCATTTTAATTGAAAAAATAAAAACCTCTTTTCTTCATACTGGCTTCCACGGTGATCATCAACACCACCAGCAGCACAAGCGCTATAGAGAATAAACTCCGCATTCTGGGAAAAAATATAGCTGACATTAATTTCAGTTAAATTATGTGGATGCACAATGTGAAGCAGACTTGAAACTACATTATTTTAATGTTATTATTATATATTATTTGTTAATATTTTGAATTAGCTTGTGCTTGTAATGTGCTTTTGTCATTTTTATTATTTTTTTATATTTAATTTAATATTTATTTACTATTTTTATATGTATGTTTCTATTTAGCTTTATTTTATTTCAATTCTAGTTATTTTAGTTCTCCGATTTAAAATTATTTCAATTACCTGCCAGGGCAACATTTCTAATTATCTTTTACATTTTTAAGTTTTAATCTAATAGTTATATTTCATTTGATCTCTGCCTTAAATCAATTATCAAAAACGTAGAGGACTGCATCCAACCAGGTGTCCATAATCATATCTGTTTATGTGAGTTCTTGCACTAAATTATATGCTATATGTATTTAATATTTTACATATACAAATATATACATGCATACACCAACATAAATATATATTATGTTGTATTCGGTTGTATTTATGCTGCTCAAAAACATTCAAGTTTGATATATTAATTCTATTTTGTCCTTTTGTTGTTTTCTAGGTTGGTTTAATTTGTTTAATTAATGTTTCACTGCAAACCGATTAATTCTGCTAAACCGGTAACTAACCATCAAAGGTCCTCTCAGAAAAACCAAAACAGATAAAGTCAGATAATTACACATCAGATATGAATGTTTTGTTTGTACCGTCTAAATTAAAGACACCGTGTACATAATATCCTCCGCCATCCTAGCAGCTCGCTGTGTGTGAGACTCCATAAAAGAGCCTCTCTATATTTTCCTTTTTCTCGCAAGAAAAAAAGCACACAGCACTTCTCCTTTTCATTCTTTCCTGCCTCCATTAAAACAGGCTTCTTTCAAGGCGCAGCCCGCGGCACGGCTCCATTCTTCAGTCACTCATAAATGTGAAGGGCTCCTCGGGGTCTGACTTTTTGTGCGAGGAGAAACAGCGGTCGGCAGGGGTCCCCCGCCTCCCCTCCCCTCCCCTCCCCCCCTCAGCCTCTGCGGGGAGAGAGGCCAAGTCCTCAAAGACCTTCAGCTGGGCCATAGAGGAGCCTGATTCACTGGCTCCGAACAAAGCAGGATCTCGCCCGGTTTGCTTCCCTCTCTGAAAGGGCCCGAACACAGATCCCATGCTGTGTCTTGAGGAGGAGGGGTTGGCCTCCGCTCGACTCCTTTGAATGTAAGCCTATTTGCAATGGAGGACAAAACCCACTCTGTTGATGCAAGAGGGGACGTGGGATGCTGCCTTTGATAAATGCAGAACTGGACATTTTGAAAACTTCCTCAAGGAGCACAAAGTTCACCGTCGACCACTCCACACCCCCAACCACAGGCTCTCTCGCATCTGGAGCTTTGTGTTCCATCGGAATGAAATCGCAAGGCCTGATGGTTCTGATTTGGAGAAGTGGGTCAGCAGTTGCTGGCAGCTGGTCCTCTTTGGCACTTCACAGAGCATCATTATCCCTGACAGCGTTAAAGCGCCCTTGCGCACGAAAACACAAACTCCACGACTCTATTACAGCATGAATGTAACTGTTTAAAGCGACATCCGCCATTAAATCAACTATAATAAACAATTATATTCAATTTAATTAGCGATAGCTATAGTGTCGCCGTCCAGTTAAATCTAATATCGACGCTATTTTTCTAAACTCATGGATTATTCTGATATTAAACGTAATTTATCCATTTTATAGTCTAAAAATCGTAAAAACGTGCTTTAAATTAAACTCTTTATTGACGTTCAACGCGTTTGTTTTTATGACACGGTGCGTCCATACGCCTTTCTTACATAGGCTATATCATGTCATACTACTGTAACACATCATAAACACACCCAATACATTATATATATGCACACATCCTATTATCGCACTAAAACGCAGATAAAAATTATAATATAAGCATATCAAAATAAATCCGGTTAATCGCAGATATTTGCATTATTTATCACCCACTAGTAGGCTATAATTCAAACGCGCAGCGTCGTGAAACACATCGACTGCAGTTTAATAATAGGAGCTGTTGGGTTATGATGGTGATGATGTACTTGCCTTATTGCTGTGAATATGATGCTGTGCTGTGAGCGTATGTCTGTGTTCAGCTCTCTCTATGATCTCTGCTGCTCTTTGTGTTTCTCCGAACTAGTTTGAGCTGGTCGCATAGCTGTGCACTTACGCTCACCCCCACACACACTCTCTCACTCTCTCTCTCTCTCTCTCTCTCTCTCCCTCCCCACGCTATCTATCTATCTCCCCACGCTATCTATCTATCTCTTTCCTCTTTCCTGTTGCACAGTATAATTATTCAGATGTTTGCTGGTAAAAAATAAAATAAATAACATCTACTATTATATAATGACATTTTTGCAATTACAGATACATAAAATAAATTAATAAATAATCAAAATTATGAAACTGCAAGACGAAATGGAAATACATTTCTCTTATTTAATTGATACATTTCTTTTTATTTATTAACTTTTTCTTATTTTTGCCACATTTTATACACATGCTTGCTGTAAATAAATAAAATGTAGTATATATATATATATATATATATAATACT
>NW_015630986.1:87057-147488 GCF_001515625.1 Sinocyclocheilus rhinocerous
TATATATATATATATATATATATATACTACTATATACTTTTTATATATATACTATATACTTTTTTTTGCAATTATAAATACATAAAACAAATAAATAAACCTAATTATAATAATGCAAAATTATGGAAAGGCATTTCTTTTTTTCAGGAATTATTTATTTTACTTATTTTATAATTTTTTACACATTTTATACGCATGCTGGTAAATAAATAAATAACGTACTATAATATAATGAGCTTTTTGCAATTATAGATACATAAAACAAATAAATATACAAAATTATGATCATGCCAAATGAGGAAAATATATTTCTCTTATTTAATAAATGTTTTTCTTATATTTGTCACCTTTTATTTATACACATTTACTTATGCTTGGTGGTATAAATAAATAACATCTACTATTATATAATCCTTTTTTGCAATTTTTTGCAGTCTCTTTCCTGATGTACAATTTATCTTATTTTATTAGCTGTTTATTTTATTTGTTTCCTCTAATGTTTTGTTTTATTATTTTTATTTGATTTTATTTATATGTAGGACCTTGTCCCTTTAGAATATCTAAAACATCTTGAATTGTGTTGTTTTGTTTCTATTTTCCTACAATTATTTTTTTAACTTGTTTTTTTAATTTCATCATTTTTTTTATTCTGTCCCCGTGTGTGTTTTTAAGTGCTTTGAATTGCCATTGTGTAGGAAATATGCTATATAAATAATCCAGTCTATCTGTATATTACATTATATGATTCTCTGTTCAGATGAGTTTGTGTGAAATGTTTCTTTGACTTAGTATCCAGCAAACTTAAAATAAGCTGAGGTTAAACCGATTTAAAAATACATTTGCGTCCTCTCCCTATACTCCAGAAATGGAGCTAGAGCAGGAGAGAGAAAACAATAAGCTTATCTCCGAAATGATAAATGAGTCACAAATGTCAACACATCCATCATTACCGGTAACTCATTCAGACATAAAGACCTCCTAGGGAGAGGCAGAGTTCAGCATTATACACAGTTTACCACCCGGCGCTCCAAACCAAATTGGTGAACAATGCACTCAGTCAATTAAACCTTATGATAGAAGCACACTCAGTAAATAATGCAAAAACATAAACTTGTTTTTAAAGTCTTTATTTCTTTCTTTTCCCCCAAGTAGACACTAACAATCCAACCCCAAGAACAAATATATGAATTCTTATCTACTCTTATAAATAAAGCCTTATCTAAGTTCATATCACATACAAATGAAAGACCTTTATATCAGAACAGATTGTTCACACATTTTTAAAATGTTTAACAAATTATATACATGTATCATCTATTTGGAATTGCATAGCAACTCATACAAAGCACTGACAAAATACACATTCTATCATAATGACATCTCAGCACAAACACACTATGGCAATGCAGACAACACAGCGTTGTCAAATGGCTGCTTTGTAAAAAGACCAGCTTTCCTGTCTCTTTTATTATTCAAGCATTTAGTCAATTGTGCATGTACATAAAGTGACCGGGTTGAATATACACAAATTTAAACCGCAGGCGATGATATAAATATATCTGTTACCCAGCCATTTGTCACTGAAAATGTGATTTATCATCCTAAAACTACCAGAAGAATTTTCTGTGTACCAAAACTAACAAGTTCAAGTTGCTGCATGACTTAATAAATTCAGTAAAGAACCTAAAATCACACTGGTGAGAGAAAATGTTCATTCAAAAGTATAGCAGTCAGTGCAAGCAATGCTAAGAGATACAATCCCATTCCTGAAGGAAACTTCATTCAATTAGGTGAACATTTATGGTTAGAAAATAACCAAAGGCAAATCTATTGACTAAGAAATGATTACAATTTATAATATATGGTGAATAGAGAATTGATTTAATGCTATCTAAGGTAGTAATTAATGGAATGTTTTTACGAAATTCAAGCATTTACCGCAGAGAGAGAAACTGGCCGTAAGCAACAGCTGAGGAAGCATTCTTAAACGCAGGAGGCTATGAAAACAACGTCTCTATCTCGAATCAGAACAAACACGTGAAGTGGAAGCCAAGCTAGAGGACGTTTCCAGTGGATTACAGTCACATAAAATCTGTAAAATCAATTCAAACATTAATATGAAGTAAATGTAATCAGAAGCAGCGGAAACCTCTCCTGTTAATCTCTCGTGAGGTTTGTCTGGTTTTCTTTATAGTAGTTTAGTAAAAGCTACTTTCATACATGGTACTTCATCCCTGAAATTCCCAAAATTTTGCACATGGAGCAGAGTGGTGCAGTTTTGTACGGCCCTGAAAGCTGGACGTGACGTAACAAACTCATGCATTCTGAAACATGACACAAACACTGTCTTTTTGGCATTACAATCAATACAGAGAGCAACAAGCTAATTTCCGCACACGTGCTGCCTCATAGCATCGCTAGCGTGTGGCGACCAGATAAACCGGCCACAGGAGAGAGCAGATAAGACTCTGTGGTTTGGTGGTGGATGGAAAAGAAGGTTCTAGAGGCCGGTCACACAGCCGTCTCATGGTCCTCCCTCTGGATCATCTGGTGGTGTTGTCGGTTTTCCAAGTATGCGGCCAACTCCATGTCTTGAGCTCGTTCTGCGTACATCTTTGGAGTTTCACCCTGCAGAATGACAGAAAGATATTTTCATTTATTTAATTAATTAGTTTTTATTGATTTAATTAGAATTTATTTTTATTTTAGGAATGACGGAATGATTTTAGGAAGGAAGGAATTAATAAATAAATACAGAATAATTTTTGCAATTATAGAAAAATAAAATAAACATAATTATGATAATGCAGGAATATTATTATTAAAAGACATTTCTCTTATTTAATGCAATATTTCTATTTATTTATTTTTTCGCCACCTTTTATTTATATACATGCTTGCTTTTCTACTATAATATAATGACATTTTTGCATTTATAGATAAAACAAATCAACAAAATTATGATAATGTAAGATAATGGAAAGACAAGATGCAACAAATGCCTCGTTTGTAATGGGTTTTTTTTGGTTTTGTCTCATCGTGCCGGGAGACACAGCATCACAGTATGTTAAGGGGTTATGATAATGCAGGAATATTATTATTAAAAGACATTTCTCTTATTTAATGCAATATTTCTATTTATTTATTTTTTCGCCACCTTTTATTTATATACATGCTTGCTTTTCTACTATAATATAATGACATTTTTGCATTTATAGATAAAACAAATCAACAAAATTATGATAATGTAAGATAATGGAAAGACATTTTTCTTATTTAAAGAGGTCATATGATGCGATTTCAAGTTTTCCTTTCTCTTTGGAGTGTTACAAGCTCTTGGTGCATAAAGAAGATCTGTAAAGTTGCAAATGGCGTCCCGGGTCGTGCCGGAGAATTATATGTTTATTCGGAACATTTGACTGCAGATTGTTTTGTAAACGAGGCATAGTGTAATGGAGAGTTCGAGAAACCTTTTTTTGTAAGAGGAAATAGCCAACTGCATCGCAAACCGTAAGTAAATAATTTCATAATGCTTTGTCTGAAAATGACGTTTTATATGGATACTGTTTCAAAACACTTACACACAGACACATATTAGTGCAAAATACTTTATTAATATTATAAGTAAACCTCAATGAACATATTAAAAATAATAATACAAACATATTCTGATTACTTTGTGTTTAAAAATCATTCAAGGAAATGTTAAGAAATAAGGTACAGGTATGAGGTCCATTTGAATGTCCTCACCTGTAGATCGGTCTTCATGAGGGACGCACCAGCCTCCACCAGGTAACAGCAGATTGTTCTCTGGCACAACGCAGCTGCCTTATGCAGGGCCGTCTCCCCTCTGAATAAAAACCACAGAGAAACACCTCCTAACCATTATGATTGTCAGTCAAAACTAACTCTTTTATTCCTTTCACCACAAATTAAAGCACTACTTGCGTTGATTTCTCCGTCACATCCAGGATGCAGGCCGGAGCTGTTCACCAAAAACAGTGAGAGATAATTAGAAATGAGAAGCAAGTCTAAAGTCAAAAATCAAAAGTCCAACCGACTCACCATTATCAATGATATACTTCACAATCTCTTTACTGCCTAAAACGACTGCATGATGGAGGAGGGTGCGGCCGAAACGGTCCTGGACCAACAGGTTTGCTCCTTCTTCACGCATCTGAACCAGCTGAGAGCACGAATGGCCAGAGAAGAAGTCCATGAGGTCTGGCAATGCAGCTAATGTATGGTATTGCTGGAATTGATTATATTTATGAATACCTTTTCGATGTTGTCAGAGTTCACGGCATCAAAGAGCAAACTGATTGATTCTGAAAGACATTAAACAAAATATGAGTGCTTTTATTGTGCCAAATTGGTCTAGGTAATTTTAGAAAATGCGTGAATATGTGATGATATATTTTATTAACTTATATAAAATAATAATAATAACTGTATATTTATAATAGTTTATGATTTATTGTATTAAATAAATAAATGCTACAATATATATAATAATAAAAATATATATATATATTATATATATGTACCTTGATCACTGTCATTCCAGCCCGAATCTAACCTGTGAAATTAAAACTGAATATTAATACCACTATTCAGAATCAAAACCAACTACATCTGTGTGTCTTACCAGCGATGATTATTAAATATTGTATGTACCTTGGCACATTCACTGAGTCCTCATCAAGTGTGTTTGAACGATTCAAATTCATAATTTTTGCTCCCCTCCTAGCAAAGAACAAGCTTATGTAAGATATTCATTTGAAAATGGATATCCTCTGCTCCTCTCACAAACAAAAAAAATGGCATTATGGTGCAATGGTATATTTCAAAGTACCATGGTATTATTGTGCCATTGTAGTGTACTTTTGTTGCAGATTGGCATTAGAAAGCCTTGATTAAGCACATGGAATCATGGGATGGATAACTTTGTTAGCTTAGTAATGATGTTTGCTATAAAAAGTACAAGGCATAATCGTGTTTTCATGGAAACAATCAAAGCTTTGGATGTGAAAGTCTTAATTAAACCACAAAGCCCTCAGTTTGAGATGTACCTGCACAAGCCTGGCTTTGTGGGAGTCTCTGGATTGCTAGTTTGCACGTGTGAGTCGCTATCCGTGCTCGCGCTTTCCGTTTGGCCTTCAGCATGCATCTGGTGAACCCTGTGAGAGCATGATGGGGTGGACAGACAACAGAGAAGACGATGACCCGACATGCTGTGGGGGGCGGGGAAAGTCATTGTTTGTGAGATGTGTATAATTTACTGTAACAGAACAACTGCTACAATGAGGTCTGACAGATGGGATGTGTTTTTTCAGCGATCTGCTGTGCGTCAGGCAGGGGGAGGGTGAATGTAAGCACAGATAAATGAGTTTTTAATAGCAGGGGCCTTTATGAGGGACTGTCCTGTCTTGAATAGGCTCACAGATTTGTGCTCGCTCACAGGAGACTTTGGCACAAAAATGTCGCCGTCTCTCACTCTCTCTGTCTCGCCATCAGATGTGTATGCAAATACACAGACGAAAAGACTTCCCCTGAGGGAATAGACTAGAGCTGAAGAGCAACTGTCTGTTGTTGTTTTTTTCAAACAGGAAGGAATGCATTCGGTTCAGTCTAGTGATACATATTTACTGCACACACACAGACTTCTCTATATACAGTATGTATGTATTTTGGACATACCATGTATTAAACATTCTGAAATTCATGACAGTTGAACTTTGTATTTAAATTATTATGCTAATATAATTTATATGTATGTATTATTTATAGGTATATATGCATTTATAATATAATATTATAGTAATATTGTACATATAAAATACATAACATAAAATATATTTTTATTTAAATAATTTAATATTAGTTTATTGTAGTAAGAGGAATATTTTTTTTTCATATAAATACATTTTGTTACTAATAATGTACATATAAAATACATAATATAAAATAGATATAATAAAATATATATATAACAAAAATATTTCATTTATATAATTTAAATATTAATTATTATAATGATATATTTATAATAGTTTACTGTATTAATAGTAACAAAAAATTTAGTAAAATATTTACTCAAATTGTTATGCTAATATATTTTATACGTAGAAAATAGATATAATAAGCTATTTTAATATAATATATTTTGATATTTAAATAACTTAAGATACTTTATTATAAGAATTAATTTGATTATAAATGTATATTTATAATAGTTTATTATATTAATATTAACTTTATTTCTAATAAATAAATACTATCTATGTATATATGTATATTAAAACAATTCATTTGTAATGAAAAACCTTTTTCTAGTGGTTTCAGACATTTAGACCCCACTATATATATTATATTGCTGTATATTATTGTTGGGGACTTCCTACACTTACAAAAAAGTACTGTGATAGGACCATAGTAATGGCATCAGATAGTAATATTGTGTTACTGGAAAATTAGCATAATCATGTACCATGCTTTGTCCATATTACAAGTCCAAAAAAACAACATAATATTAATACCATGGTACTTTCTGGTACTTTTTGTAAGTGCATTCACATCTGTTGTGCATAATAAAAGAATATTATAATTATTATGTATTCATGCTAAATCTACAACTCTTTTTGGCCAAATTAAAAAGAAATTAATAAAAAAAATTCAGATCTTTTTTTAGTTCCTTAATGAATCATGTCTACAGTACATAAGTGTTTTGTGCACTTCTGTTTTTTCCGGGGACATTCTCAGAATTTTCATGCCCACAGGCGAAGCTAAACCTGCCCACGCATGTACTCTGCTAGTCGACGGTGTTAAAATGATCTGCCAAAGTAAAAAGCAACATAAAATTGTACCTTGAGGCTGTGCAAAAACTGTTTGCAGCCCTAACAACATGAGTTGATACAGTTTAACCATACATATTGTCATCTGAAGTGACTCGTTTCAATCTACCTGCACAGTGGAGAAGGCCCGGCAGAGCAGGCAGGAAAAGCAAACTGGTCTTTGCTGTTGGAACATCCCCCGACAGTCTCCATCGCCCCCGGCATTCCGGGCGACGTGCCCACCGTCTCCTTGGTGACCAGCTCCGGGTCCAAGATGAAAAGCTCATCCTGAGAGATCTCCGCCACATAGTTTAGATGCTCCTGCAGAGGTATGCAATGCTATAAGTTAAAAAGGTGACATGTAACACAGATGTAAAACATAAAAGTTGCCTTTTGTAGCTACCTGACCGCGGTCTATTCTGTAGAAACGGTCTGCTGTAGTAGCTGTAAACAAACCAAAGACGGAAAAATGTGATTATGTGGTTTGCAAACATCAGGCTCGGAAGTTTTGGAAATGTCAAGAGCAATGAATCTCACAAAATGATTCAACATAGAAAGCCTAAGTTACGCATGTATAATTCTAACACTTTTTTAAAATTTTTTTTTTTAGACAAATTCTGTGCTGTTTTTTTCAAAATAAATTTGAAATGCTCTACTTACAATCCAGGAAGCACCATTTTGGTGAAAGCTTTGGCATGTGCAGTGTGTCTGTATTCACACCATCCTCCTCCTAAAGAGAGAGCGACAGAGAGAGGAAAAATACACAGAGAAAGTGCAAGTGAAAAATGGCTCCTGTCCAAAATAGCCTCACTTGTGTGAGTTCAATTAGTCACAATGTGTTTTTCTGACTGTAACTGAACAGGAAGTCAACGTGCAATGGCACATGCACAATATCACATGTTTGGCAAGAATAGTGGTAATTATAGTGGAAAGTGACTCTTAAGAGTAAAATACACCATTTATGTTTCAGAGACATGTTAATGTCACCACAGGAAACAGATTTCAAGCTAAATTAAATTAATTGCTTTTCTTTCCAAGAAGTAGCATTAACACACAGGTACTCTTATTTAGCCAAGAATGACTTAGTAAAAGTCACCATTGCAACCCAAGAGTTATCTGACTTGTATATGATTGAAACAATATTTTCATCAACAACAAAAAAACCTGTAGGACAGGATTTGATCTTTTAGAAGTTGTTTGGATCATTAAAAAGGGTGTTTCATGCCAAATGGGCGGAGCTGGAAATAAGGGCTTGATGATGTCAATGAAAAGGTGGAGCAAGTTATTGTATTTTGATGAATGATTACAAAGACAGACTTTTTTTGGGATAACATGCATGGATGAATCGTTCACAATAAGACCAGTAACATTCATTACGATGGTAAATAGTCGGTTTTGATTTCATGTTGACTTCAAGCCAGACTTTGACAGTTCAGACCCTCCCCTTAACCTTTGCCAATGAGGAAGGAGGCTGTAGCCAAATTGGCCTGTTGGCACATTTCTAACCAGCATTCAACAAGCTGAAAAGCACCTCATGTAGCTTCTCGATATGCAGCCGACACGTCTCCAAATCACTGTTCCCGGGAACTGTAATTATCCCCATAGGAATTGCTGAGAAGGTGAAAGAAAAGAGGAAACATAGGTTAGGGTCGCTTTAAATTAAGCCGTGTTTGAGAAGCAGAAGCTTTACCGGGAGTGCATGACTAGGTTCTCAAGGCTGTGAAAAGGAGAGAGGACAAGGAGAAGAGATACTCACAGGCCTCCCTGAGCTGCTCCTTATCATAATGAAGAGCTTCATAATCACGCATGCTGATACGGTTCACCTGGATCTGCACTTTCTCTGTGATGGGCTGCTGACTACATCCATAAGAAAAAACAGTCAGATTTCATCTAGGATTGAATGCAATTTAGACTGACAGGATAGACAGACAGATACTGACTCATACAGTTGTGGCAGAGAGATTCTTCTCTTGGTCTTCTGCAGCATGTTGGCCTGGTTCCTGAGTGTGATGCGTATGACGGATGGAGCCAGTCTACAGGGTTCCCCATCCACCTGCACAGGAATGGGCTTAAAGGTTGTCAGAGTCACCTCCTGACACTGATGAAGCCTCTCGCCGTGTCCTCCAACCTGCAGCGTTGCCTATAGAAAGAGAGCAGCAACATTTGGATGGATTCAAGGGTAAATGTAGAACAAATCCATTAAGGAGCCATAGCCAAATCTCACCAGAGAGGTCATGGTGAAGCCAATGACCTCAATGAGCCCGTCATCATGTTTCTGTGGCCCAAAGTCATTGTGCTCACTTGGGTTCCCCCATGGCATCGTACCAGCGCAATATCTGCAGAACAAAAGCCCAACTCAGTCAGGATAATCTCATTTTAATGAACTCTCGACTAGTTTCTTGTGTCTAGATTATATATTTATCCTGGAATAAACATAATTTGGAACAGCAAATCTCTTTTTATAATGAGGTTTTCAGTCCAAGTTTCCTGTCACGGTTTGATGACATGAAATTTGATGTCACTAGGATGAATTGGTCTTCCTGGCAACTAGAGTGAAGTTTCTTTTTTTTTCTTAAATTTCATTATGCCAAAATAAAGAGGATCTATATCAAATAGCACAAAATGAACACAAGTATGTACATACGGGTAGTTACATAAGACGTCTGTTTTGCACAGTTCTGTTTCAGGTCAGTTTACCTGGGGATGTTGAGGAACAGGAGGCACTGCAGTTTCATATCCTGCACTTTACTGGTTAGGTCAGTACCATCACACTGCACAGGAAATAAGAAAAAGCATACGAGGGAACATTGTCCATTGTAAGTATTCGTGCCATTATGTAAAGTGCTTGTGTATATTTATCAATCGTGATCATAAGCATCTAACTTGGTGAAATACTATTTTTATAATTTAAAAAAAAAGTGTGTACATGCATATATACAACTCAACCTACCATGACCCTGATGTGTTTGGACAGATCTTTGGAGCTGCCCATCAGGAAGTCTGAGAAGGCTGTCTGCAGAGGAAGACATGTATTTGAGCACATACAGGTGCATCTCAATAAATTAGAATGTCGTGGAAAAGTTCATTTATTTATTCTAATTTATTGAGATGCACCTGTATGTTACATTTCATACATTACAAAAATAATAAACTATAATATTATCTACATGACTTCATTGGACAGACACACTCACCCCTGCATAAAACATCTTATTGCGAAGTCGACTATTGAATCGTTCTGGTTTAGCCTCTGAGGAAACAAAACAACATCTTACAAATTTGAATCCGTTCACAAATCACAGATTTTATATACAGTATGCAGACTTTCATTTCATAGACCAAATTCAAATTACACGAGTGAGTGAGCACACCTCGGGATTCGTGAAACTCCAAGGTCACGTGTGCATCAAATCCGAGGCTGAAGTAATTGTTGAAGACGTTAATGGGAAGCTGAAATAGACATGGAGTAGTCATTAGCTCCCCCTTACCATTCATTTCAACACAAAAGAGTTTATAAAAATTCTTTACACCCTCATGCTTGACTTGTTGTGAAGCTAGAAGGATGGTGTTCTTCTGCTAAAGTCTAGCGCCCTCTACTGGTGTCAGCTGACCTTGTCAGTCTGGTGTTCGTCTCTTTCCTCTTCACTGGCCTCTAAATTGGGTTCCACACTCAGGTTCCATCGGTCCAGCTGGACGATGTTGCCGTCTTCTACATGGGACAAGATCTTAGACACCGGTTCATCTGTGTAGCCCTGACAAGTACACACATTTTCAAAAAACAATGGAAAACGTGTAATGGTTAACAATTTGTGGGGCCATTTTCTCTTGTTATGCCACGTTAACAATGTGTCAGCTGTAAAAAAAATGACACGTTTAAGCCACAAACCTCATGCTGCAAAACAAAACGTGTGGTTGTATTAAAAAACAAGAGCTGAAGCTAAAACTTCATCTTATATTTGAACGTCAAATCCTCCAAAAAAAAAAAGGAAATGTACTAATTAACGTTTATGAGAACATAACAACCAAAAGTATTCAGGTTTGTACCCCGCCCCAGTTGAGAGTCCTGGCCAAGTCGTTTCCTGTCCCGAGGGGAAGCACGGCCACGGCGGGTTGAGGGTTCAACTGGAGCTCATCCAGCACTGAGAGAATCCAGCCAACCTATCCAAACCGAGCATATAAACCATGTGATGGACCCCATGAACTTTCTGACCGGGGATCAGAATGATGAAATTAATTTAAATTCCACAGATGAATAAATCTAGGCAATATCTGAGAGATTGGCTTGGATCAGCCAGTGTTATTTTAGTAGTGGTGTGATGCCTAATACAATTAAATTGTACTTCAAATCAGTTTCAAGTACCTGTCGAGCATGTCAAGCACATTGAATCTTTGGAAAATTTGCATACTCTGCACATACTGAAACAGTATGAGCAGAAATGATATTACCCACCATCCAGTTTTATCTAGATAAGAGCACAGATATTTGACTAACCGTTCCATCTCCGCCACAAACGAGAATACGCAGGTTGTGCACTTTGCTGTACATTTCTAACCTTAAAAAGAGGAAGAGAAAGTGTAAGAGAACAGGCTCAGAATGAAGAAAGAAAGAAAGTATGATCTATCACCTCTTACCCTTCTCTCGGACCTCCCTGAGTGAGGTCGAACACTTGCCGGGGGTTCAGGTACCACATGAAAGAGCGGATGATTTTCGTTCCCTTTATAGAAAAGTGCTATTATGTGGCTGTAAAATAACATATATGCGCTATAGGAACTTTGAGCGTCGGTTCTGACCTGGTTTCCGCCACTCTTCGGGTTGACAAACACCAGCAGAGGCTTCATGTGCGGAGAAGGAATCGGTCTCACAACAAAGTGCTTCCATTTGCCATCCTGCTGAGAATTAAATATTGAAATTTTGTCACATATAAAAACATATCACTTTTATTCACAAAAGTTCAGATGTTCAGAGGTGTTTGCTACCTCTGTGGTTTTCTTGCAGGGTTTGACCTTCAGAGATGTTTTCTTCTTTCTTTTACTGCTCTTCAATGATGCCTGTATAATAGGGACAGTTTATACAGGTTTATAGGTATCTTTATAGACATACTCAATTTAGTGTTTACATTTGAGCTCATCAATGCTGATGGCCTCCTTTCACCATGTCCAAACCATAAAACACTGTCTGAAAGACTTTGTCAGTTGATGCATCATAAAATTACATCACTTTTAGTACTTTTGAAATTTATTTGGAAGATATACATATAACATTCAAAGGTTTTAGGTTGATGAGATTTTAAAAAATGTTTATGAATGTCTGTTTGATCAAAAAATACAGTAAATAGAACAGTAATATTGTGTATAAACCCGTTTTCTTCAGGTCAGATCGTACCTGCTGTCTGCGGACTCTGATGATCCAGGTTGGAGGGATGATCACAGCCGCGTGAGCTCCAAGGGAACACGTCTCATCGATTTTCTGCAGCATGAAGCAGGTCACCTTGTTGTGATACTGTAAGACACATAGCAATGTGCACTGATTGATATATGTGACCCTGGACCACAAAACCAGTCTAGTCGCTGGGGTATATTTTAGCAATAGCCAAAAAAACATTGTATGGGTCAAAATTATAGATTTTTCTTTTATGCCAAAAATCATTAGGATATTAAGTAAAGATCATGTTCCATGAAGATATTTTGTAAATTTCCTACCGTAAATATATCAAAACTTAATTTTTGATTAGTAATATGCATTGCTAAGAACGTCATCTGGACAACTTTAAAGGCGATTTTCTCACTATTTAGATTTTTTTGCACCCTCAGATTCCAGATTTTCAAATAGTTGTATCTCAGCCAAATCTTCCTGAACCCAAACTTTTGAACAGTAGTGGATGTTACAACCATTTAAAAAAATTAATGATTTCAGATCAGATGTGCAACACTTACTGCTTGCTTACACCATGAGCAGCTGATGGCCACAATATCTTTACTGTGGAAGGTGAATTTCTGCTGGAAACCCTGTGGAAAGAGAGTGAAAATAGGCCATAAATACTTTCTGGATGATTACACGTTTCATATTTTATGAGTCTTGCACTGACCTTTCCACATTGCCGGCATTTTCCATCTTGCCGTCTCCTATGGACCCAGTGATGTCTCATATTTGGAGTCTGAAACACAAACCAGCTCAGTTGTTTAACAAAACTAAATGATAAAGCTCATTTGAATGGACTAAAAGTCTTACCTCTCTGACATTTCTCAACCCTGGATCTTTAAATGATGGCTTACACCTAAAGTTAATCTATAAGGAATAGTACATTTCATTTGTTGAGAGAAAAAAAGTTAAATACATCATAATTTTAAAAAATGTTTTTCAGCTTTACAACAATCATCTAACCTTCTCCAGCTGATCCATGCATACAGTGTGAACAGCTATTTTGCAGGATGCACATTTGTGGCGAGGAAGAGATTTTTGCTGAGAAAACAAAATGAAACAATTGGCATCTTGGTAATGCATCTGAATCTCAGCATATAACATCTGACCAGTAGAGGGAGCTCGTGTTCGGGGATTTTTACAAATAGAGGCACACTACTATAAACTACTCATTTTGCTGTTGATGGTTTTAAGAATAAAAATATGGGTCATTTACCAGTGACTTTGCAAAACAATACGTCTCTCCAACGTAACAGAAATCTCCAGACGGACTGGTCTCAAACCACACGTGTTGACCAAACTGGGCATTTTCCTGTGCAAGACAATTAATCAGTAAACTGAACAGAAGTTACAGAAAATTAATAATGGATTACTGTGTCATGAGTTGGAGATGGGAGTTTACTGCCCACTGCCATTGAGATAACTGAAAATGCTAACAGCTGGAATGCTAACTTGTTTGTTAAAAACAGATGAGTAACTCACAGTCCAATCCACAGTGCTGCAGATCTCTTTGTTGGGTTCACATTTGGCAGGTATTATGGCACCGGATTGGGCAGCGTTATCATGCACACCAGCCTTGGCGATGGCTTTCCTGACAAAAACATAATGACTGACATTAAACAGACTGTCTGTGTCCATCATATCCTCAAAAGCAAAAACGTTAGGAATATTTTTCCTGAAATGATAGCATCTTTCCAGCCAGAATGCCTTGGGGGTCTCTTTAAATTGCATCTGTTTAATTCTGTATCAATCAATAAGACTATTTTCACCAGCCACCCACCCACAAAGAACATTATAGAGCATGGCTTGGAAATCTATATATTTTTTCTGCCTTTGATCAGCTTTTTGTACTACCACACTGTGGATACCTAATGCTTAGCTTATGTTATTTAGCTCACCAAATTTGCAAGATGCAGCACTGAATTTTATACTAAACAAAACTAAGCAAAATGAAAATTGGCTGGTCTTTAATGTAACTTTATTTTATACACATCTATATAGAATCTGAGTGTGCTATCTGTACATCAATGTTCATGCTAAATGCTAACACAATAGTGCAGAAACAGTTGTGGCCTCTCCTTATACAGGAACTCAGGTGCAAGTATGGATACACAAGCAAGTTTTCAATTAAGTTTATGCAATGAAAACATAGGAAATGCATTTCTAAAGGCAGATATTACCTCTAGCCTTGGGTGGGGCATTTCCAAGGTTTTTTGTAATCCTTTTGTAATCAAAACCTTGCTTACCCTGACCTTTGTGTCCTAATCCCTACAGAGTGAATCAGTGACGCTTAGCAACCTGTTGATGAGAAGCCCACTGGGTGATCAGTAACGTTGATGAGTCACATTACCTCGCTATGGTAGCAGCTGTGCTAATGAGCGAGCGCCATGGAGTTTGTATCCACGGGACGGAGAATGAAAAGGTCAATGCAATGAAAAGCTGCATTGCAACTGCCTGCTCTTGCATTCAATCTAAATGTTTAAACGATTGAGAAATTACGAAAAATATTGACTTGAAAGCGCTGACTTCGTAAGCGGAGATTCACTTGTATTGAAAGTCATAATATCTAATCAGAAACCCTGTACATTGTGGTGTATTTATTTGGTCTTCACTACAATTTAAACTATTTCGAGACGTTCATAATGACAGCAATTTGCAGCGGCAAAGTTGTTGGACAACATTCATCTTTTATAAGAGTGCAAAAACAAAGTTGAGCAGAGGTCAGCATCACGCAGTTGTGCAATGACATGATGCAGCAACTGTCAAGCAACTTGGTGACCTCCAGCGATATAGTTGTCAGTGCGAATGCAAACTGACTTTAGCAAATGTTTTAACAGAAACCGTCTTCTCATTATACACCCAAGCAAAGCCTTGGTCAGGGTTTCTCAAATCCAGCCCTAGAGGGACATTGCCCAGCAGAGTTTAGCTCAAGCCCTGATCACCTACCTGTCATTTTTCTAACTCTGAAGACCTTGATTAGCTTACTCAGATGTCTTTGATTAGGGTTGGAGCTAAACTCTATAGGGCACAGATTTAAGGAACCTTGGCCTAGGTCATAATTAGTTTCATTGGCTGCGTCCGAAAGCTGAAAATGCTACCTACGCAGGCAGCATACACTCAGAAAAAAGGTACAAAACTGTCACTGGGGCAGTACCAGTGACAGCTTTGTACCTTTTTTTCTGAGTGTACTGAGGTAGGAAGGCAACAACGCACATCTGAATTCTATGATTGTCACATTCTGTCTACTGAGATACTGTCATCTGATTGACTTTTGCATAGATATATCCTTTGCTGCCACTATCCTGTGTGTGCGATTCTATGACAGTTTTGTTGTAGAGCATTAAACCTTTACGCTGCCTCAGAAGTCAGTCTGCAATCAGTTTCGAGAGACAAGTAATTGACAGACAGGGCAGCTTGGCAACAAGTTAGCTGTCTAAGCTTTCTGACGCAGCATTTGTATTGTTGTTCTTGCATTTTATGAAACCCTGTATATAATTTGCAAGCACAGCATGAAATAATGGCAACTAGACCCAACAACAGAAAAGGTTTTACATACGACAAGAATCCACTCCAAGACTCCAGCCTGGGATCGTAATAAGCTCCCAGGAGAGGATTGAGAGTCGCATGACCCCTGTAGCAGGTAGAGCTCCTTCGGTTAGGAAGTGGCAGGCCTCTTCCTGGCCAGGGGCTTCCCGCTTTCGAGATGGTGGAGACCCGTCGACGGCGCCTCCTCTGGCTGCTGCGGCAGTAGCGGACGTGCGGGCCCGGCTCTGCGTGGCCATAATGTGACGAGTTCCTCCGGAGGCAGCGGGGAACTCGGATAAGCGGGTGGGCCTGGACACGCTCTGCCACCACAGCCAGAGGAAGGCATTCCTGCTGGCATAAGACAGCGGATTCTTTGATCTCCCAGTCTGACAAATCTGCCTCCTCCAAGCACTCCTTGTGCAGCCCCGAGTGATGACTCTCATCCGAGTGGCCGCTGAAGTCCTCGATGTCACTGTCGCTGTCGCCTTCTGAGAGAAGCACATCCGTGTGACTCCTGAACTTCGTGCTGCTTCCCTTGAGTTCCACCTGCCCTGGCAATGGACTTCGGCTCTCCTCATCCTCTTCCTCCTCTTCTGTCATCTGAATCAAGCTGGCCAGCAGCATGGATGGGCCCAGGAGGTGTGTGTCTATATTGCGGAGCTTGCCCACCTTCTTCCGGCGTACAGCAAAGCGAGGATTGGCCTTTGGGGTGGTGGTGCTGGAGCGCCGTCTACCACTGCTTTTCTGAACTGGTCGACTGCTAGTGATTCGAGGTAAAGCCTGAAGTTGGACACTGGATCGGCGTCGCTGGGTCAACACAGTGGACGGAAGGCCTACACTGGAGCGTCGACGGGCACGGCTGGCTGGCACTGCAATGCTTGGCCTCCTGTGTCGAGAGGGTTCAGGTACGTGACCATCATGCATGGCTTCTCCTGCCTCCTTCCTCTTAAAATGCCGTCGGAAAAAAGTGTCCATGGTGGCTGGAAGAATACAGTTCTTTTTCTAAACTTCCCCCTGAGGCTGTTGATTGAAAATGTAGCCTGTCAGCATAGATTAACCATTTTAGCACTAAGTTCTAAAACTGCTGAAAGCTTGTTACACTGACCTCCATTGACCAAGATTTAAATCTAATCCTTAAAATGGAGATAATCTAGCTCGACCCAACACATGCCAGTGCTTCCCGAAATCATCAAATTATAGGCAATTATATTATGAAAACACAAAATAACCTCATCAACAACAGACCTCACAACTCTATTAAAAAGACTAGATTGAGATAGCATGATTAACAGATAGTGAATCTGATCTTCTAAGTATGTCCTTTTGGTTAACTTAGTTAAAAACCCCGATGGGGACTCTAACATCCACAACATAACGTACAATATGCTGGTCATTTCAGAAGTGCCGACTAGACATGAGTTTATACTGGTCATTAACATTGTTATGACTGTTTTGAATGTGGAAAACTAACTCCGCCTGTCCTAGCACAGATTTTTCTGGGGTTTACGCCAGGACAATTTGCCTTCCAAATCGCATTAATACTAGCAAAGCCAGTTGACTACAAAGGTGCATTGTGAGTCCACAGGTGATGACATCATGTCAAAATGACGTGAAAGGCACTCAAGAAAATGAAGCTCTGCTTAGCTCATGAATGTCCTGATTATCACACGGGGATGTCCAGGGCAGATTATAAGGGCTTTCTGACCCTTTAGTAGTGACTGCCTGTACTAATTATAGCAACGTAACTAGTCTACCTCATTTAGAGACGGATATGACCTAGACACAACCCTCAGTGTAAGGAATGATACTTATTGGTGCAAAGTATTTTGTAGAATTATTTACAGTAAACATGGCATTGTACTACAGTAAGAGTGACAGTACATTACAGTACAAACAAGTTTACCTTAAAAAAAGTCATTACAAATTGGACTAAAAATAATCTGTGTCCACACTAAACACTTCTCTGTAGAAAAACAACTGTTCTTGCTCACCAGGTAGAATAAGGAAGTGACACTCAACCAAGACTAATTACTGTCAGGGTCATCTCTAGCAATGGTATGTAATTAGTGATGTGGGTTCGTTTAGTATCAAAAGATACACTTAAACCCAGAGTCTGAATTTGATTAGCTCCATCTAAATCAGGCAATAAAAAAAGATGGATAATAATATCACATGATTGTTTGTCGCTGATTACATGACGATTAGTGGTTCTGTTTGTTTACTCTGCAACAGATTTAATAAAATAGTCTTAGGCTGTGCTTTTTAAAATAATTCTGACCTATATTGCAATTATTTTATTATAATTTTTTTATATTTGTACATCGCAATATAAATGTTGTAATATAATGATTATATACAGTATATATACAGATATATATATATAATTGGAAAAAATATATAATATAAAGTGACTAACACAGATGAGGTTTCTCTTAAAATGTCCAATTATTATTTTTTTAATAATTGTATGTAACTATATATATATGTTGCAGTATATGTAATGATATATACATGTAATATAATAATAATAATAATAATAATAATAATAATAATAAACAACTTTATATTTTAAGTTGTATTTGTAGTTGTATAATACAATTTATTTTTAGTTTATAATATAATAGTATTTCTCAGTATAATTAAAGATTTGTACTTCTCAGCTGCACATATCACTTGTTTACGTCTGCTACATTTAGACAGATTTACATTACATGCATGTAAAAAACATTCATAATAGTGCTCAATATTAGCACAACAACTTGTCCAAACTCAATGCTAAATGTCCACATACAGTACAAACACATACAAAACCTCCCTAAACACTTAAGTTCTAAAGCTTAACTCTGCATTTCTGTCCAGTTATTAGTCCATATCCAACAACAACAACAAAAAGATATTATACGACCTGAGAGTTTAGCTCCCCGTCTCCTTCCCTGACCGTCTCCTCACAGTGAACTGACAGAGAAAGTCCAAGAGATGAACAGGTGAGACAGCCTCCCCCAACATGCGCGCACACGCACACACACACAGCACACTGACAGAGATGAACTACACACAACTCAAGCCTACAGGAAGAGAAGCCCCACATCCATCCACAAACAACACAGCTCACTGGGAAGCAGCAACACACATCACAGAGGAAAGAGCCATCGACTAGGCAGGAGGTAACCGGTAGGAGGGAATGCAGGGTGCATCGAAGCCTCCGGTTTAAAATAATGACCAATTATCAGCTTAACGCTGGGAGTTTGTGCACAAGAGTCTGCACTTCCTAGACTCCTAGATCATGTTCGTGGCACATATGGGGCTGACACCAGGTGCTTTATAGGAACACAATTAATGGTTTTATGATAATCATCTCCATCATGAACATTGTGCAAAGCTGCTTCTGCTTTTGAACAGACCGTTATGCATATTGCTTAAGAGAAAGAGGACATAGCACTAATTCTGGCACAAAACAACCCGCGACATGCAACACCCACAGCTGTGAAGATGATCTGTGTGGTTTAACCCACGAGACAAACAGCATGTAGGTTTTTTAACCATTGTAAAGCTAATCATAAAGATGATGGCTTTAGTGAGGACACCTTGTGTCTATTCACGTCCCCTAATAGGACGACACGGCGATGCCACTCCACCCCAAAATCACAATGAATGTCATTTCCATTTCAAGGCCCTCGTGCTGTTGCATTATGGATCAGCGCAAGAGAACACAGGCGAGGGGTGAATGTGCTTGAATATCAATTCAGCAATCTATAACGACCATCACAGTTTTGTTATGCCAGGGGTTCGAGCTTTACATTCTGAGCGTCAATATGAGCCACTTGATTGTGCCCCTTGTTCTTTGGCGCACTTCTGTGTGTGACGGACGCGCACAGAGCTGGAGACTCCGTTTGGAAGTAATTACTGTCTTTTAAGTGATGGGGAGAGAGATCTGCTGGCTGTTACCATGGAGTGGGGCATCATGGCAACCCAACATGCTTAGCTGGCCTTTAGTCACACATATAGAAACACACCCCTGCTTTTATATTAATCATGTAAGAATTTGTCTTTTAATTGACACCCTTTCAAAATGTACACTTTAGGTACTAATATGTTCTTTTAAAGTAATATGTACCTTTAAGGTACTAATATGTACCATTTAGTGGTCAATAAAGGTACAAACATGTACCTTTTAGCATTTGTACCTTAGGGTCCTGTCCCAGTGATAGCTTTGATCCTTTTTTTTTCCTGAGAGTTGAACAAGCTAAAGTCAACATGATATCAAAACTAGTGCCATTCACACTTTTTTAATGCATGTTAATGGTCTTAATTCTTCAGTACGCATCAATGAGAATCACACCAATCTTGTATTCATAAATCTTTTATCTATTTTTTTAGGCCACAAAGTCTTCTAGTGTGTCTAGTGTGTGTGTGTGTGTGTGTGTGTCTGTGTGTGTGTGTACACTACACTACTTCTAAATGCTGTCCTTTTGAACTTTATATTCATCAAAAAATCCTGAAAAAATGACCATGGTTTCCACAAAATATTATATAATAATCTAATATGATATTATAAATCAACATGTTTCTTCTAAATCAGCATATTAGAATGATTTCTGAAGGATCAGTGTGACACTGAAGACTGGAAAAATGATGCTGAAAATTCAGCTTTGCTACCATAGGAATAAATTACTTAATAAAATATATTAAAATAGAAAACAGTTATTTTAAATTGTAATAATATTTCACAATATTACTGTTTTTTTTTTATTTTTTATTTTTTTATAAATACATGAAGTCTTAGTGAGCATAAGAGACGTTTAAAAACAATTAAAAGACTCAATGACACCAAACGTCTTCTATCACTTGATTTGCCTGAAGTACTATTAATTTCTTAAGATTAAGAAATTAACAGTGGAAAAAGGTACATCTTTCTTGCTTGGAGTCAAAATGGTGCTAATTAATGGATCTGAATCCTTCAGTTGGCAGCTCAAATCAATAACAATTAGGCTACAGTTCACAACCTCTATTATCATTAGAGGTATATTTGGCATATAAGAATAGAAAAACAGAAATTTCAATCAACAAGATATCAAAATTGCCCTATTTACTTTTTTAATGCACGTTCCTGGACTCATTGTGTCTAATTCATCAGTGTACATTATTTCTAACAATTCCCTCTTATCTTTCCCCCTGGATAAACGTATCTTTGAACAAGTCTCTGATGTTGCAGGAAAGATGAACATTAGATTGAAGGAAAAAAGGATGGCAATGCCACCACCTGCTGGATAGGAAACACTGAGACCATCCATTATACAAATGCATTAGCTCTAAAGGTGCTCTATCCACATAAATACTTCTCAGTTGTTTTAAAGGGAGATTATAGAAATCGAACTTTTTTTATTTAATACTATTTAACTGCCCTGATTAATTTATTTTAGATTTACATATATTTCACAAGACAAAATATTAACTGAATTTACACAAATTATCCTGTTTAAAAGTTAAGTTTACTTGGTTCTTAAGATGTTGTGTTGCCACCTTATGCGGCAATGAAAATTTGGAGTTTCTGTTTTATTTATTTATTTTTATCTTTTATTTTAATTTTTGCTGATTTAGTATTTATTTTGTCTTGTGGTTTATTTTTAATATAAGATATTGCATCAATAAATAAATTATACATATTTTTATTACTTATTTTTTTAAAGAAACTAAAAAAGGATTCTGCAAGGGGTATGTAAACATTTGAGAACAGCTGTATATGAACAAAAACATCAATGATCACAAATGCTTTCACAACATACTCATTTTGTAAAATGCAAACATGTCAAGAATCGTGCTATGCCACTGAAGATTTTTTTTTTTTTTTTTACATGTCTTTGCATGGCAGCATTACGGTGGTTATTTTTAGAGCCTGTTTCAAATTCCAGAGATTCATTCAATTTGTAGAGAATTTGTCATAGAATTTGTCAATCATGGTAAAAATATTTTGGTGAATTGATTGAATGGTTATTTAACAAGTTGAGGTGTGTGTGTATGGCAGCATTACGGTGGTTATTTTTAGAGCCTGTTTCAAATTCCAGAGATTCATTCAATTTGTAGAGAATTTGTCATAGAATTTGTCAATCATGGTAAAAATATTTTGGTGAATTGAAACCATGGTTATTTAACAAGTTGAGGTGTGTGTGTGTGTGTGTGTGTGTGTGTGTGTGTTTGCTATGATATAACAATTTTAAATAACAAAATTAATTTTGTTATTTATTTTGATACCAGAAAATCCTCAAACATTTGTTTAACAAAAGTAAATAGTTAAAACAAAGAAGCAAATTACAATCAGTAGGACAAATACATTTAAAAAATATAAATGAAATAATGCTTTAAGTTTTTCATGTAAGTTTAACAGTATAGTATTTACCTAATAGCCTACTACAGAAATTGAATAAAGTAATCAAATGTAAAATAAAACACAGCATAGTCTTCACTGTATGACAATTAGTTTGATTCGTACGTTACAAAAGTCATTCAGCTGAGAGAAATGAGAGGTTTACTCTTTTTCTTTTAAGGACACAGGAGTGCTGTCACTTGAAGAGCTGCTGCATGCCAAACACAGCATTTTGACATATTTTTGTGTGTATTTGGCAATTTAGGCGTGCACCCGAAGACCAAAGTATATTTTGCTTGTCCGTGTTTACCTCCATCTTTGAGCACGCGCACAGAAAGCCTCACGAGGAACAGCGTATGTACTCTTTCACAGCTTAATACGCATTTAATAACTCTTTTTAATTGTATAAAATTACATTTTTTTTTTATTGTTCCAAATGTAAACGTCCACACCACAACTATAACGATACCTACCCAAGGGATTATTATTGGAATCACTTCCAAAATGTTTTTTTCAAGCTAATGAATGATTTTTAAAAAAAGAACACTGACAACCTATCAGAATCCATCCTGCTTTAAAGAGCCTGAGGCAGATGACCCAACTGTGGCACAGACTTATAATAAAGTTACTGTGTGTAGGATGGGTGCTAATTGTTCTAATTATAGTTATTGTTCTCATTCCATGCTGATACCACAAAGAAAAAAAATTACACATACACTCATCACTTTCACACATATTCAGTCGCCCACATAGGCCTAAAGATCTCCATTAGCCCACCCTGAGACTCTGACCCTGATCCATACTTAGCTCCAGCATAGAACGAGACGTTAAAGATAGCTGCAGAAATGGGCCTGTTCCTCCACGGGGCGGAACAGTGGAGCCATGCAAATGAAGTCGTGCGAGATGGGCCACTGGGTGTGAGAGTGTTCAAGGAAACCTGTGTCTACCTATGACCTGAAAACAAGCAGTTCTTTGATGCAATCGACACATTTAATGGCCGTTTGGATGCACAGGTCTTCCTGGCCCTGAGAAATCTGGTCTGAACTCTCTGTACCACAATGATACACAGCCTGTGTGCCTCAGGTGTCCTAGCCACGTATGGCATTATCAGATTACACACATCAACACGGTAGCGAACAGGTGCCTCATCAGCACACAGGAACAGGTGGAGTACAAATACACACACAAACACACACATCAGGACTGGGGACTGGATGATGGAGAAATGGCCATTTATTTTGGAATATTAACAGAATAAAGTCAGTTTCTATGTTTGACCATTTTCCATAATTTTAAAATCCGTATTTCATAATTAAGTTTATTTAAGCTCTATACTTCCGAACAACATATTGTATTTATTTAGTCAAAAATAGTTACTAAAAATAATTACTTAACACTCATATTTTATTTGATTGCCTTATATTAAGTAAAAACAAAAACAAAATAATTTTTTTTTTTTAGAAAATATGTGACGCATGCCTGTGCAAAACCCACCCATAATGCTTGGAGATTGTAGGTGGTTGCTAGGTTGTTTCAAAATGGTTCCTAGAGTGTTTGGAGCGTTTTTTGGCAAGTTATAATGATATTCTGGTCTGTATATATGGCTCGGGTCCCTTCTTCAATGCAAGCTTGTCTTTTTTATGTTTGCAGCATATACCAAAAAAAAGTCATGTGGCAAGTTTTAATATTTAAAGGAATAGTTCACCCAAAAATGAAATGTCATTTCAAACCTGCATTTATTTCTTCTGTGGAACACCAAAGGAGACATTTTGTACATATAATACTGCTTTTGTGCAGACAATGAATGTCAATGGGGTCCAAAACAACATTGGCCCCCATTTCATTGTGTGGACCAAAAACAGAAGAAAGTCATACAGGTTTGGAATGAAATGAAGGTAAGAAAATGATGAAAGAACTTTCATTGCTTTAAGGTTAGAAGGTTGCTTGCCTGAAGCAAACACCATTATCAATGAAAGCAAATCAAAAAAACTGAAACGCATGCATGAGTGACTGAAGCCCTCACAGAACCAGACTATAGGTGAATTCTTCTTCAACTCTCACTTGGAAAAACTGGTTTTTCGTGCTCAGAAATAGAGCAAGGGAGCTTCCATTGTCTGTAGTGCAATGAAAGCCAACTGGAAAACCTGCAAAAGCATTCCAGACTCACACTTTTACACAATCTTCTTCCGGCTGGAGTTACATGATGCATCTGATTGGATACTCCTCCAAGTTTTGTTTGTGAAAGTTTTTCACAGTGGAAAGCAGAAAAGCAGGATCTGCAAAAAGCTTTATTTAGACATACTTAAAACTTCTAGTAGGTAGAAATGTAACGAGTCACGATTTTGATTTCACGATTCGATTCACGATTTTTTTTAACAAACTCCTACCCCTAATTGAATTGCGATTTGTTTAGCATCTCAACCGATTTGAATCGTCACATATTTAAATCGATTTTCAACCGGCTCGCTGTTAATCGTTACTTGCAGGTCAAGATGTTTTTATAGAAATGGTTTGACTGGAAATGTCCATATTAAACAGGAAATGACACAGGGAGTCCGCAATTCTGAGGCTGAAGGACCAACTTTTGCCACTAAACCCAAAATGACACATTCCAATCAGTCAGTCCAGCTTTGAAGAATTCTAGATTCTTTATTGGCTTTGATGGTTCCATGAAGGACTTTTAACATCCATGGAACCTTTCAATTGGACAGAAGGTTTTTTACAGTGAAAAACATACTTGCGATTATTAAAATGCTCACTGATGCAATAAGAAATTTTTAAGGTTCATTGGGGAATCCAAAATAGTTTTTCAATAGCATCACTGTGAAACACCCCTTTTGACACTTTTATATTAAAGAACATAAAGTTGTGAAAGAGCAGAAGTCTTTATATCTGATTTAGGTCAACGGTTTTGAAAGAAGAATAGAATTAGACCATCAACAATAAAACCTGGCCATTTGGAGGTCAATACAGGCCAGTTTTTAAGGTTGCACTAGCTAACTATCTAAACTCACTAACCCTAAAATAAACTTTTTTCAGTGTTTTAGAATAATAATAATAACAAACTTTATTTTTGCTTTTAAGAGGACAATTCTGGACAATGCAAAAATGCAAACCATGTCAGAATCGTCAGTCATCAGTTGTGAAAAGATAGTGCTGAGATGAAAAGATACAAAAAGAAACACACTTCCGTTTTTTTCTGCTATTTCACATCCTCATATTATTAATGCCTTGTCTTAGTCTTTCGCAGGTACACACACAATGTAAAACCAGTTGAAATCACACAGATCTAAGTCAACTTGAGGTGCATGAGGTCAGGAGTGCGGAGCACAGGTATACGCTGTTCTCCCAACAGGTCGGACAATTATAGTGCGTAATTAATTGCTTCTCTAATCCATTAAAGGCATCTATTTCCAGGGAGCCACAGGAGATCGTAGGATTAATTTAGACGCCTGATGAAATTTCGAAAGCGCACGTCTTTAAAATAAGCCGAGGTGATGTCATGAGAGTTACGAGTTAATGTTTTTAAGCAGAAACTGTTACACTGAAGGATTTGGGAAAGTGTTTCACAAAGTGTTTCCTAGAAAGATGGAGAGTCACGGATTTCATGACCCCAGGACATCAGGTGGTGCCTTTTACCACAGGGCTGGTCCAAGCAAAACGCAAGTTTAAATTGCAAATAGACATCAGACGTGTGGTTTCAGTCACAAATGTTTGACTTAATGAAAGAGAAGAGAACACCACAAGTTTCAAAAACGTGCAATATTTCCTTTTGGCATTTAAAAAAAAATAAAAAATCATGTTAATTTTAACATTGAATTTGAGTCAATAAAATACAATAATAAATAAAATAGCTTATAAATAAAATAAAATAGCCACTTTTGGCCTTGCTCAAAAATGCTATTATTTTAATTTAAAAATTGAAGTTAAGAATCCATAAAATAAAAATAGCCTATAAATAAAATAAAATAAAAATGAAAAAAAAGGACGAATTTCAAACAGACTTCATGCTGTTCCAATCATGAATGTTTGGAGTAAAGCGAAACCAACCCTGAAGTTGAGAGTCCATACGAGAGCTCAAACATCTCACCCACCTTCTACCAAAGATCCGCAGTCCAGAGAAGCTCTTGGTGTTGTTGGGACAAGGTTGAGCTGCAGGGGTTGTGATGGACAGGTCTGAACAAGACGAGGATGCTGAATCTGGACCTCCGGGGTTTTCGCCGTCCAGGGGTCGGGACAGTCCTTCCACCTCTTCCTCAGGGTGCCAATTCGACTGCTCCATTTCAGATGTGCAACCTGACTTCACTTGTCACAACTTCACACACGAAGGTCACAGGAAGCCAGTCCATCAAAGTCTCCATAGCAGATGAAACACAATACAAGGGAAACCTTTGGTTCAGAAGTGGAAGCACACTTCACGAGCAGTTTACTTCAGTACGGCTTAGTCAGGCAGTCGTGCAGAACGACACAGCACCAGGAAGTAGATCTCGACAGCTTTGACAGATAACGTCCCTTCTTTTCTCATCCATGAGCTGCAGCCAGTCGTCTTCCTCCTGGTTTGCAGCTCACCTACTGCAACTCACCTGTCTGTTTGGCAAGAAGCTTCCCTCCAAGCAAACTCTCTCTTTGTTTCACTTTCTCCACTTGCACCAGGCATGTGCGCACAATCCAGGAAGTGTCAAACAGGGACTCCTAGACGTACGGCTACCTGCCCCTCACGCTGAGAGCTTTACCACCCCTGACTGACTCGTTCACGTTCAAACACAGACTTTTATCAGGTCTTCTGTCTCTAACACCTCCCCCACACCACGTTCTCCTTTCACTGGTCCAGGTTAGGACAGGAGTGTGTCACCATCTATTGGTAGATTAAGGAAACTGGTGAATGATTCTGTGGTAAACCACCACAGGAAGCCTTCGTCAGTGCTCACAATTTTAAATGATGGTATTGCATAATACGTTTCTACTAGGGTAGGAAGGTTTTTGTGATTACATCTTCAAATATAAAGGGTCAAAGTGCAAAAGGAGAGTACGGCAGGAGTTTTTCGGCATTATATCATCAGAGTAGGTGGTTTTGTTCACATTGGATTAAGTCATCATCACTGTGTTTCTGCAGTACCGTTCTAACTCTGGAACAGAAGAGCGGATCAGGCTTCCCTCCCACTCAGACTTTACATAAAGACGGGTGGAGCGAGGCCCACGCTGCTCTCACTACGCTATGCAGGGACTACATCCAAGGCATCGGCTCATATACGAGTTTGTTACACACACACACACACACATTAGTTTAATGTGATCTCAAGTGTCTGTGTGTGCGGCTTTAGTTCATTCACTTCCTGTGGGGTATGTGTGCATTTCTTGTCTTTTATCTATGTGAAATATGAAATGTCAAAAAATGATTTTGATAAAACACACACAAACACCCGTCTGCCTGTGTGTGTGTCTCTCCATCTGGCTGTCGTGTGTGTGTCTGTATCGCAGCTGCTGCTCAAACCAGACGAGCTCACCAGACCATCTACAAGCCCCTCCCATATGTTAATGAGGCTAGAGGTGACCTGGGGGTGGGGGGGGTCAGAGGTCAGAGGTCACAGTCAAAGCCCTTTGTCACAGTCAAACACTGCTCCACTGCTCTAATAGAGAATAGAGAGAGAGTGTGTGTGTGTGGAAATGAAGCCTGGTCTCTGGTTAGCTATTGTTCAGTTTCCTGTGTAACAGGAAGTGCATCAGTCATTAATATCCTCACACTCTGACAATAATTGAAGTTAGAAATACTTAGCTTTTCTGATGAGTCTGTCTCTGTGCAGTGCTTCAGTTACACTAAACTGAACTGAACCCCAGGTTTGACTCGTGTGATAGTGTGTGTGTTTATAGTACCTTGCACCACCAGACGTCCCAGCGCGGTTCTCCTCATCCTGGTTCCGGGTCGGTTGGCGGAGCAGACGTACACACCTGAGTGCTGCAGAGACACGTCTGAGATGATGAGGTTACCGGTGCCCAACACCTGGATGCCCTCCACGCCGATGGAGCGACCGTCTGACAAACACAAGCACACAGCGTCCAGAAATCTAAAGTAGTAATAACTAAAATATATTACAATTAATATAAGTTTTAGGCTTGCAGAAGTTTTAAGAGCTGAATGTCTACATGAAATATTTTTGAGCTTGACAAAATGTTTTTTTTTAAAGATTTTATTAATTTCCATGAGCTTTCCAGGTCTGGAAATCACACTTTTAAAGTGAATCTTCCTCGTGTTATCCAGGTTTGACTTAATGAAAGAGAAGAGAACACCACAAGTTTCAAAAACGTGCAATATTTCCTTTTGGCATAAAAAAAATAAAATAAAAAAAAATCATGCTAATTTTAACATTGAATTTGAGTCAATAAAATACAATAATAAATAAAATAGCTTATAAATAAAATAAAATAGCCACTTTTGGCCTTGCTCAAAAATGCTATTATTTTAATTTAAAAATTGAAGTTAAGAATCCATAAAATAAAAATAGCCTATAAATAAAATAAAATAAAAATGAAAAAAAAAGGACGAATTTCAAACAGACTTCATGCTGTTCCAATCATGAATGTTTGGAGTAAAGCGAAACCAACCCTGAAGTTGAGAGTCCATACGAGAGCTCAAACATCTCACCCACCTTCTACCAAAGATCCGCAGTCCAGAGAAGCTCTTGGTGTTGTTGGGACAAGGTTGAGCTGCAGGGGTTGTGATGGACAGGTCTGAACAAGACGAGGATGCTGAATCTGGACCTCCGGGGTTTTCGCCGTCCAGGGGTCGGGACAGTCCTTCCACCTCTTCCTCAGGGTGCCAATTCGACTGCTCCATTTCAGATGTGCAACCTGACTTCACTTGTCACAACTTCACACACGAAGGTCACAGGAAGCCAGTCCATCAAAGTCTCCATAGCAGATGAAACACAATACAAGGGAAACCTTTGGTTCAGAAGTGGAAGCACACTTCACGAGCAGTTTACTTCAGTACGGCTTAGTCAGGCAGTCGTGCAGAACGACACAGCACCAGGAAGTAGATCTCGACAGCTTTGACAGATAACGTCCCTTCTTTTCTCATCCATGAGCTGCAGCCAGTCGTCTTCCTCCTGGTTTGCAGCTCACCTACTGCAACTCACCTGTCTGTTTGGCAAGAAGCTTCCCTCCAAGCAAACTCTCTCTTTGTTTCACTTTCTCCACTTGCACCAGGCATGTGCGCACAATCCAGGAAGTGTCAAACAGGGACTCCTAGACGTACGGCTACCTGCCCCTCACGCTGAGAGCTTTACCACCCCTGACTGACTCGTTCACGTTCAAACACAGACTTTTATCAGGTCTTCTGTCTCTAACACCTCCCCCACACCACGTTCTCCTTTCACTGGTCCAGGTTAGGACAGGAGTGTGTCACCATCTATTGGTAGATTAAGGAAACTGGTGAATGATTCTGTGGTAAACCACCACAGGAAGCCTTCGTCAGTGCTCACAATTTTAAATGATGGTATTGCATAATACGTTTCTACTAGGGTAGGAAGGTTTTTGTGATTACATCTTCAAATATAAAGGGTCAAAGTGCAAAAGGAGAGTACGGCAGGAGTTTTTCGGCATTATATCATCAGAGTAGGTGGTTTTGTTCACATTGGATTAAGTCATCATCACTGTGTTTCTGCAGTACCGTTCTAACTCTGGAACAGAAGAGCGGATCAGGCTTCCCTCCCACTCAGACTTTACATAAAGACGGGTGGAGCGAGGCCCACGCTGCTCTCACTACGCTATGCAGGGACTACATCCAAGGCATCGGCTCATATACGAGTTTGTTACACACACACACACACACAAACGGTCTTGAGCTGCAACTGAAAAAAAACCAGCTCTGTTTCAGCTCAGTTACTTCATCTAAAAGGGATGAAATGCACACATTTTAGTGTTCATTGGCGGCTCAGTTGCTGTCGTCAACTGTCTAAATGTTGGTATGTAATTGGATTGAATCATCTAGTTTGATAATGAAAAGGATTGGCAAAGTGAAATGGCACGAAAACCCAATACTAAAACCACACTTGTAAATCTAACCAAGCTTGTTAAGAACATGATCATGATTATATTTCAGTGTTGTTAAAACGGAATCTAAAACTATTAAAAACATTTTCTGTAATTTAAATAAAACCAAAATGAAATCAATTATATACATATTAGATGAAAAACTAAAAATGAGAAATGCTGCCTTGGTAACTAACGGTAAGAATTTGAATTTGATGTAGTAAAATTACTAAAACTGAAATAAAAATAAATTAAAGCTATATGTGAATATTCTGTAAAAAAATAAATAAAAAAAAACTAATAAAAATGTCAAAAGCACATAACAAAATTACTAAAAGTGCTACAATTAAAAACATAAATAAAAATTTTAATATAATTATATAAATTAAAAATAAAAAATACAAAAATATAAGCTATTAAAATATTAATAAATGCTATAATTGTATATAAATAATATTAAAATAACTGCCATATTTCAACCCCAAAATATCCGCAAAAGAGGCAGAGAGTGTAAAATATCTTTTAGCTGCAGCACTTCTAGCATTCAGTCTAATCTGAGCATTCATTTGGTTAAGTGAGCACAGAAAGAACACATCATGTGCAGAAGTTCTTGTCAGTTAATTTGATTGCAGCTCTTTTAGCCTAAACGGAGATTAAAACCCTAGTGACACCTCACAAAGCCGAGCAGGTCGACGTTTCCTGAAACGCATCAGTACTTTCACCAGACAACTCTGTCAGTGTTATTTATAAACTGCTATTGATACCAAACAATGCAGGACGACTGATGCGGGGGAGATATACATTACACACCATCACACATATGTTATGTTTTATAAAGGTGAAGCGCTGGTGCATAACACAACGCATTCTGATGTGTATTTGTGATTATTTGTGATTAGAAGGAACTATGCCAACTATAAGATCGATAGGTTGAATATAAAAACACTGCAGATGAATATCAGTTAGGTGGCACATAAATATAAATTATTGTAAAAATGTAAACAAAAAAATATATACCCCAATGTACATAACTGATACAACAATAAGAAAAAAAATTCAACAAACTATAATAATATGTGAGGCTATGCAAATTATAAAGTGACGTGTTCTAGTTACTAAACAAATTACAAATATTTTATTGTAAAGGTATTACCTTTTTGAATAGAATATAGATTATCACTGAAATTAAAAGGTCTTATTCTTTATTTCCATATTTATACAGAATTTTACATGAAAAATGTCAATTTGACACTAATGTACACTACCACTCAAAAGTTGAGTCGACTTTTTAATATTTTTGAAAGACATCTCTTATGCTCACCTGCATTCATTTGATCAAAAATACAGTAAAATTATGAAATATTATTAGAATTTAAAATAACTGCTTTTTATTTTTAGATTTAAAATGTAATTTTATTCCTGTGATGCAAAGCTGAATTGTCAGCATCATTCCTCCAGTCTTCAGTGTCACATGATCCTTCAGAAATCATTCTTATATGCTGATTTGCTGCTCAAGAAAGATTTCCGATTATTATCAGTGCTGAAAAGAGCTGTGCTGCTTCATACAGTATTTTTTTCTAGAAACTGATACATTTTTTTCAGGATTCTTCTATGAATAGAAAGTTCAATGAACAGCCTTAATTTGAAATAGATATTTTTGTATCAATTTAAAAGTCTTTACTGTCACTTTTGATCGATTATTTGCATCCTTGCTGGATGTAAACTTTTAAGATCTATAGTGTCTGATTCCTTTAGCTGTAGCAACCAAGACCAATTAGGACAGTATTTCTCAGTTTTCTCACTTTATACGTTTCTTTTAATCCCAACTATCTGAGGTTTATCTGAGGTAACTCAACACCATGTCAAATCAGGTGGCAAAGAATTAATCCATTGGCCTGCAAACACTTATCATCTCTAGAGAAATGGTGCTGCTGGTGTAATATTTTCAGACACATTTTGAATCAATCATTGATCATTTTGACCAAACTGCCTCACATCTATCATTCATTCATTCAGCTCCTGCTACAGCGGTAGAGACGATGACACATTTGCGGTCAAAATGTTCTCGCCCGTCACAAGCCTTTTTTTAGCAAGTGATGAGATGGGAAGGTTCAATTCTAAAAGCAACTATAGATTGGCCCAGCCTTCCTACAGTAGTTTAACTTTGTCTATGCTTGCACATGTAATACTAGTTGTAGCAGGTTTAATTTTGACTTGAATGGTGAAACTAACTGCTGTCTGCAACAGACCTCTGTGAGCCACAGCTCATTTCCTTTTATGCGTCAGCTTTCATGTCAGTCCGCTTTGAGGTCTGGCTGAGCCAGGACACTAACCCGGTCCTGCCTGATGAATTCAAAGTTATTTAGAGACGCGGGTTTTGATGTTGCAGAACAGGTGTTGCTGGAAAACCCTTTGTTCTGACAAAACATCCTCCCTATACACAAGCAGACCACCCGCTACTAAACGACATATGGAAAGTGAGTGATGTGACTGTACGATCACATAATGCCTGAAGACACATCTACCACTTTATCTTTCCTTTTTTCTATCTATCTATCTATCTATCTACTTCTCTATTGCATATAGACTCATAGAGCTCTGCTGAATGTAAGCTATTGTGTCATCTACAACAAAATTATACTACAAAGGAGGAACTCTGGGATCTCATTTAGCCTGAAAGGCTGGTTTAATGTCATTTGATGCTTTTGATTTTGTGCTGATTACAGTGACCTGTTTAGATTCATCAAAACATCAAGAGGCGAGAGAGAGAAAGAGAAAAACTGTTTGATTGTGTGTCCATTACAATTAAACCACAGGAACAATAGATGGGCACAAAACAGACATCAGCAGGTCATTCAAGCTGGATCTGAAACAAACCTTGTGGTTCGCAAATCTGTTTTAGGTCGGATTAGTCCTTAGGCCTTTAAATACAGACTGTTTTAATATAATACGACTGGTTGGATGACAATATGATTCCAAACCTGTATGAATTTCTTTATTCTGTTGAACACAAAAGAAGATATTTTGAAGAATGTTCGTAAACCAACATGCAGTTGACGGTATAGTCGTTGACTTCCATAGTATTTTTTTTTCCATACTATGGAAGTCAGTGGCTACTGAACACTGAACAACTGTTTGGTTGAGTTAATGATGACAGAACTTTCATTTTTGGGTGATTTATCCCTTTAAGTGAAGTTACGGGCAGGTTAACTATATGGCAATACAACATCTTTGAACATCTGTTATCTTTATAAAAGCCCCAATTATGATGAAGATATCTTTATCAGCAGGCAGTTGTAAAATGTCAGAATTCACAAATCAATCCTGTTGCAGAGACATCCGTGTGACTACAGATACAGAGCAATCCACCAGAGGTGTAAAGTATTTGAATAAATGTAATTAATTAGGCCTACTGTACTTGAGTATCTTTTTTGGATCTCTCTGTAGTTTTACTGAGCATCAAAGCTATTAGCAACTTTTACTCTCTACTTCACTACATTTTCTACAAAGTACTCTTTACTCAACTACATTTGTAATGAGTGTTGCTGTAATGACTGTAATGCTGTAACACTTTATTTTAAGGTGTCCTTACACGTTACGTGTACTTACTATTATAATAACAATTAATTATGCACAATTACATGCAAGTAACCCTAAGCCAAACCAAATCCTTACCCTAACCATATAGTACATGTAGTTAATTAATATTACTCAGTACATATAATTACACTGTAAGGACACCTTAAAATAAAGTGTAACCCTAGCTTTTTCTCCAGCAGTTTATTTCTGCTACAAAAGAAGTGACATCGCCCACTAAAGGGCACTGAAAGCACAATATCTTGTGCGTTTTGCCGTTACTCACCCAAACTTGTCAACAAGGCTACTTTACGTGAATGCGAGTTCCTTAGCAAGTAGTTGTGAATTCACAAGTGTGAGATGAGGACATGACTGCAGTCGGCAATAAGGCCGAAACCAGCACATCCGGTGCAAAAAGCTTTGACTTTTGAAATTTTACTTAACATTATTTAATTTACCCATAATACTGAAGAGACCTTTTTGAAGGATATTGTTTGTTTTTTTTATTATTATTTTGGTTTTAGAAAATAAACGTGATTGCTCTCCTCACAAATCAGCTGTTTCTTGTTTTTCACTGGTATGTCACTCTGACCAGTGCATCTTTGAGCCTATATTTAGTATAAGTAAAATACTTAAAGGCAGGCAAAATCAGACACTCTAAGACTTTTACTCAAGTTGTTTTGGAATTGGTGACTTGTAACTTGTAATGGAGTAATTTTCATTGTAATATATATGTACTTTTACTCAAGTATGGTTTTCAGGTACTCTTTACACCTCTGCAATCCACTGCTAATAGACCAAGCTTTTTATTAGACTACAGTAAAAGGTACAAGCGGTAATTGTTTTTCGCTGGGTGTTTACGAGATAAACTGAGTAGTTAGTCGGCGGCCACGTGATCGCAAAATGACCACGAGCTAGCCGTTTATAGCCTTTATCTCATGTGACTGTGGTTTTAAGGACATTTTAAAAAATGTATTAATTTATTTAGGGTAAAAATATTTTAATTAGACAAAAAATTCCCGAGTGTACCGTTTATGAAGATCGACTGTTACACAATAGCGCTGCCTGTTGGTCACCCTATGACACTAGACAGATTCACGGTAAGAATCTTACAGCACCATCCTCCTACACAACCGTTTTGTACTATACGAAGCCTACACGTAACCTTGACACTGGTTACGACAGTATATGAGTGCAAAAAGTGTGTAGGTGAGAGAGAAATGTATACCACTGCTGCTGAATCGAGAACATTAATAGTCGTCTGTACTCTTTGTACCATACCACATTGTACTTTTTGTACCACCTGAGAGCATCAATTGGCTCTTTAGATTACATGTGCCACAAATGAGCAAGAAAGCACTTCATTAATTCAAGTTGAGGCGCGTCTCAGTGCAATGCTACAGCTTTCACTAGTGTGAGTTTTAGCCAGTGCAATGGCGCCATCTACTGTTCACAAAAGACAAAAGGCTTTACACAAGGCTGAATTATTATGAATGTGCCAAAACATTCAAGCCAGGCTGTAAAGTGCACTACATTTCACAGCATCTCCTGTTTACATGGAATATAAATGACTGCAGAACCGTGACAGACTGAATAATGATGTGGTAAGGCAGTTCAGCAGAAGGTTTTAGAGAAAAATGCTATGATGGATGAAACTACAATATGTAATTTGCACTGCTGTTTGTGTAGAATTTTACATTTGAATACTAATGAACTTTTCTCTTTCTTTCTTTTTTAGTTTATCCTTATTCAGTAAATTGGACATACAGAGGCAAAATAATAAAAGCGTCAAGCTACTTTGAAGTTTTGAAGCAAATTGAAGTTCCCAATATAGTTCAAGATCGATTTTAGATTTAAATGTGCAGCCTGACTTTAGGGTCTATATGTATTGAAAGTGGCATTCAGAGCTTTGCAGCTGAACATTATTAAATTGGACATCTTGAGACTAGTGAAAGGTGGCAGCAATATATGATAGAACAGAGTGGAGAATAAAAGGGTCATGATGATTAGATAAGCCACTGTTATTTCATTTCATATTTGAGCTGATCATCACTAGTGATGGGGAGATTGTTGCCAAACAACTCGTTCACATTTGTTAGATTTTTTTTAATATAGTATAGTTTATAAGATAACGTTCATATTTTCCTTTACATTTTAGGCAGGGATACTTTCTTCTACATCGTTTGTTTTATCCACTCGAGCTAATCCACAGATGGATGTTTGTTTATTTCTCGCGAGATTTGCGTTCAGTAGTTTTAAACGCGCGTTGCAACGCACTGAATGACGAGTTTAATGCCCCAAACTGAGAGTTAAGTTCAGCTCAAAAGCTCGTTTTAAGTATTTGAAGCAAATTCTACCGCTCCTACATTTACAGACACCTGCCACACAGCGCAATCCTTTTGATTCACGGTGTATTGATTCAGCACAAATTCAGCAGCAACAACGACAACAACAACAAAAAAAGCCTATTTCGAGCAGCCTATGGCTTCTTGGCAGTTGCACTGACTTTGAATTAGCAGACAAACGTTTTTCATATATTAACAATGTTTTTTTTTTTTTTAATTGCTTACTTTTTAGAGAAATAATTATAAAAGATTATGATAAATGACTTATATCGGCATTTTCAGGAATGTCTGCCTTTTAATGTAACTTTTTACAGTCCTGGGACAGTGTTGTGTTTCTTTTTAACGTAAAGTTTTGCAAAAAAAAAAAAAAAATCAGAAACTGAAAACACATTGGTCATAGAAAAGGGGAATTCAAATCATTCTTTAAGTCTCAAAAATGTCATAAAAAAGAGTGTCACGTCATTAACTCATATGTGAGGACATTTCATAAAAAGAAAACTACATATGGTTTTGTAAGTGATATATATATTTTAATGGCAGTAGAATAGAAAAAAATATAATATTTTATAGTTATTAATACTATTATTGGGGAAGTTCAATATACGTCAAATTAAAGTTTTTGGCTTTCATTATTTGATGACTTTAAACAAAACTGTAGGCATATAGTGCAGTGTATAAATGTAAAATTTTGTTAGAGCATATAATATTGTTATTAATAAATAGCTTATAATATTGGTAGATTCGTTAAGCAGCACCTTTTCCTTATTTTATTACAGGCTGGCACTTTTTAATGTATGCATATTGTTTGCATAATTTAACCAGTTATATTACTGTATATTTGAATCAAACATTTATTTTGTGTTTGTTTATGGTAATATGCATATATAATCAATATGCTAATAAAAAAAACTTATTTTGCTGTCTGTGAGTGTATATCCATGAGTTTGAGTGAGTTAGACTGCCACTTCTCTTGTCCAGATGAGTTTCGCCGAGTTTACATCCGGGTTTTTCCCTAGGCAATGGGAGACGCACTACCGCTGTTCCTTAGGCAAAGTGAAATAAATTCGCCGCACCGTCACAAAAAATAGTCCTCTTCCCAAACACGTTTTGAGGTAGCTCCACGTCCACTTTTACACTAAGCACGCTTACTTTTACAGTAATCACGATGTTTCTTAATCGTTTGGATGGATGTTTGGAGTATTTGTGCTTTTTGACGGCTACTTTTCCTGCCCCCTTCGTCTCCCTCTTCCTGTGCGGATGAATCGTCGGGTGCTGCGGCTGTGGTGAATGAGATTGAAGAAGAGTTCTTGTTTTGTATCTCAGTTTCTCTCTTTTTTACACACACAAATTAAAATTAAACAAACAAAAAATAAGGTCGTTAACCTAGCTAAATTCAGCCCAGAGCACCACTACAGCTATGTGAGGGATCGGATCGGACCGAGATCTCGGAGTGTTTGTAAATATTTATTTAAATAATTTGTGGGGAGAGAGAGGCACTACTGCTCAAGTGAGTAGAGGAGGGTAAGTGCACCTTGGGATCTTTTTTTTATTATTGCAACTTTTATGCGCCTCGTTTTTGGACTTTAATCGTTCATAGACTCTTCGTCGCTTTTCCGAATCCAAACCCCGTCGCGATCGGGTTGGTAGAGAGGTCAGGATCCCGATGATTTTGGATCAGAATTTCCGCTTATTTCTAGGAGTTGAGTGGTGTATTTCTAAGTGCAGCGCATGAACCGAACGTTCCGCGCGTTTTGTTATTTTGTAACATTTTAAACTTCGCTAGATACATTGTTGCCGCAACGGTTGTTTCCAGCTCAGTGGAAACAGTGTATCCGATGGCAGAGAGGTGATAAAAGAAGGTAGACTGAAGATCTTTTGCTCATGCATGGCTTGAATTAGTGGTTGCGGCTCAGTCGAGTCCATCTAACTGTAATTTGTGCTGTTGGCCTGTTAGCTTTAGCAGAGTTAGCCGTAGCACAATATGAAAGCTCCTTATATCCAACAGCAGGTTTGTAAAAAAAAAAAAAAAGATTCACTCCTATTTTGGTAGTTTTCAAGGCTTTTAGTGTCTGGGCTTGTAGTGGGTGGGTGATAAAGTGATGCTTTTTAAAACACTGCGATTTTGTTTGTTTAGAAAGTGTTTTTTTTTTATGTTGCTTTTTTTTCTTTCTTTTTTTTTTTGGTTGGAGGGGGCTGAGTTATTGGAGCTGATGTGTTTTAGCTTGTACCAACTACAAGCAGATTCTTTTAGAGAGTGGAAAAGAAACTCACAACGCTTTTACCCTCATATTGTAGTGGATCAAACATGCATTTCCCCCTCCTTTGTGAATCGTTGTGAAAGTATGCTGTCGGTAAACACTTTGGGCATCATCTTCCGTGTTTCCCTGAGGTTTATAATAGTGGCCTAATCAAAGTGCTGCTTAACTTTTCCTGTCATTTGCACATCCCTGATCAGATGTACAGAACTAAAAGCCGGTTTCATGTATAGCTCAGGATAATTTGGGGTCAGACTGCACCTTAACTTCTCTGTCAGAGTGTTTTACACGTTGTAGAGTTGGATCATTTTGTAAAGCCTTGTTTGAAATGTAGGTGCTTTTTCAACAGATTTAGAATCATCGTTTTCAACTGATTGTTGATGTTTGTCAAACTTTAGTAACATGTTTACCCTTTTGTTTGTTATTGTTATTGATTAACTTTCTATCTGCTTTGTTTTTCTGCTCATGTTTTGCTTTCATTATGTGTATATTTTGATATTCACTTGTTTGAGAAACTTTACAATGCGTTTACACCCTCATCTGAAATGTTGAGCTCTTTTTCTTTAGGTTTTGATTTCTTTATCCAGGTAGTTTCACTTTTTAATGTTTGCACTGTGGTAGTCAGATCTTTTGGGTATTTATGATTCCACGTACCAATGTACGTAATGGATAGAATTCCTTTATAATACTCAGAAACTCCATTGAAATATACACAGGAGTTTTGTTGTTGATGCAATTCATTAATATCAAGCAGTTCTGCAAAACAAAACGTATTGGCTTATGTAACATGACACTGGAAGTATTTTAGTCCTATAACTTGTGTCCTGTCAGGTGTAGTTGTGATATTCTGTTACCTCATCTAGGCCTGGATACTATTTATAATGGACAATAATTCACATTACCCTTATGTCGTCTATTTTTTTAGCCATCTTATATCAGTTTGCTTAAGTTTATTCATTCTCAGCACTCAGATGAATCAGTTGTTAACAGTTGAATTAAATAATTTCCATGATTGTCTGTTGATACATTTATAGGTATTTCTTTTAAATAAAATGCTTAGATTTTATGTGGCGTAATAATATTTTGTTGTACAATGTACCTGATTGATTACAGTAATATGTTGTTTCAACTTATTCTCACTTTGGTGTAATTCATATTGCTATGTTTTACTTTTTTAAATACAAAGTACATTATATATTCAGCAAACTACAACTAAAAGTTTTATTCTGGGATATAGATTTGATCTGGCTTGGTTGTACAGTTTTACAAAGAACATTGCAACAGGTCACCAAAAACTTTACAGAGACAAGAAAAGTCCCCTGTTACTGTACTGTATAGCTTTCCTATTGCAAATAATAGCCTAATTTGAATTGTAAACTCAAATGTAAATATATTAATTTTTCATTATATAAATGCTAATGTTGTCCTCTTTTTTTATATTTAATATGCAGGGTTTTAAAGCCAGTCAGCATCATGATTCAACATAAATCTCTTTTATGGCATCCATGACAAAATACTTAATGAGCTCACTTTTCCCTGGCTATTTCAGGGTAATATACCTCTTACCAAAGTTTCATGAGTTCAATTATGATATTATTATTATTCACTTTAATACTTACATTGTTACTATTTAATAATAATAAAAATAATAATTAAGGGTGTGCACAAATAGTCGAATATTCGATCTGTGATTTTTATTTGAACAATAAAAACACTAATCGAAATTTAACTACATGTTGCTTTGCTGTGCAATGCATTGTGGAGCGTGTTAACAAGTTGATTGTATTTGATCACATAATGTCGTTGTTTGCCTCGTGAAGTTTGGAATTACTTTGATAAAACGTATCTTACTAAATGATCTTACAAAATGGAATTACTTCTGATCAAATGAATCAGTGAAACTGAGTTATCATAATATCACCACCACAATGAGAAATCACATGAAATCCAAACACCAAAACAGCTGTCCATCACTGCATTCATGACTGCAGGTAAGCGCAGCTGTACCCGAGTGAGCCGAGAAGAGAGCTGCTTATCTGACAGCCAAATGATCTTGAGACATGTGCTTCCTTTAAGTTTCCTGGAGGGAGTGTGGTTTAAGAACAGAAAACACACAGCGCTGTAAGAAACTTTGCTTAGTACTCCGTTATATTTGTGTCTCTGGAACGTCTTATTGTTATCAGACTGAGGAGCCAACTTTCACCCGAGCATATGGATATTATTGTTTTTCTCAACATTAACATGTGAAACAATATAAACATAAGCCGACTCGAGTGTATGCACGTTCTGTACAGTAATTGGCACGGCCTGCTTTACTTTTCCCGTTTGCTCTGCTTGAATGCTTGTGTTCTCTCTCTCTCTCTCTCTCTATATATATATATATAATATTTTTTTGTTTTGTTTGTTTGTTTACACACGTTTTCAACTAAAAGAAAACCTTGAGATATAATGTAACATTGTTGTGTATAATGCCTAATCATAAGCTTGTTCAGCTTGTTATTAAAAAATAACGTCTTTCTCCTTAAACGTAATTTAAATAAAGGAATATTCGTTATTTTATGAGCTTAAATATTCAAAAACAATATTTTTTGAAAAATGCCCATCCCTAATAATTATAATGTGACTTTCTGTAAATTCTTACAGAGACTTGGTATAGGTTTTGGATATTTAAAAATGTTTTTTTTGGTGGGGGGGGTATTGTTTATGTATTGTATTGTTATCTTGTAGTTAGTAGTAGAGATGCTTAACCACTAAGCCATCTCAGCTTATATATTTTCACTAGTTAATATTAGTTTTCAAGAATTTTTATAATTTAGTATATTATAAATATGGACAGTGTGCTTTTAAAATGAAGAAAATGTACATAATCAACTTAGGTTTTCATAATCATTCCCAATTTTTGTGGCTGACACAGTTCTCTTCTTAAAGTTCAAGTGATCCTAATATTTAGTTGTGTGTTTAGGGCTACACGATTAATCGAATGTGATTGTCATGCTCATTTTGATAGTAATGCCGGTTCTGTAATCAGCAGGAAATCATCATCACGTGCTTTCAGATGTATGAATCAATGAAAGCAGTTGATTCTTCTGTTTATTCAGCTGCAGCGATAGGCATTTTCTGGGTTTCTTCTGCGAGGCGTATTTGGAGTTTCAGCGCGAGAGCGCCCTCTGGCCTTTGGAGTGAGATTTACTGCTGATCACAGAACAGTGGTTCACTGAAAGATACGCATGACAATCGCAGCTTCTGTCGAATCGCGATCTCGATTCCATTTCGATTTATCGTGCAGCCCTATGTGTGTTATAGACTTTATTTGATCAAAGACTGGCAGAGTGACTCATACACTCGTCGATTTGAGAGGATGTCGTTTCCTGTGCATTGTAGGCTGAAGGTCCTGAGATACCCGTGTGGTCATGACCAGTGTTGGAGGTAACGCATTAAAAGTTTACGTAATCAGATTACTTTTTTTCAAGTAACTAGTAAAGTAACACATTACTTTTTAAATTTAAAAGGAAATATCTGAGTTACTTTTTCAAATAAGTAACTCCAGTTACTTTGTTTCCCACGTCTTGACTGACAGCTCATGTGTTGCCATGTTGAGAGAAATCGGGAGTAAGTGCAGAGGCGCTGTGTGCGCTGTGTAAACATGTTACTGTGTAAATATGAACAGTCAAATGCAAACTCAGAATATTATATAAACCTGCAATAATTAGATATGTTAAATGAGACAAAAATCTTTTATGTATTTAATCCCAATTTATTAACCAATGTCTTTGCTACTGACTTTCGATGATCCAATTCAACCATACTAAGCAAAAATGACACATTTGTGTTTGATTTGTTATTGCTGAATAGTGTTGAACTTTCTACTCCTGCGTCATATTCTTCATGTAATTTGTTTGAGCTGCGCCCTCTACTGTACAGATGTGAATTTACATTTCTTTCAGTCTGAGGCGTATTCATTTCACTTTTGGTGTGAAGGGGCTTTTACATTTGTAAAAGAAGAACTTTTTATATTAAAAACACAAGAATGCCCTGCCCAGATTAAAAAAAGTAACTCAAAAGTAACGTAATGCATTACTTTCCATAAAAAGTAACTAAGTAACGTAATTGGTTACTTTTTTAGGGAGTAACGCAATATTGTAATACATTACTTTTAAAAGTAACTTTCCCCAACACTGGTCATCACAGATGTCATCGCTAGCGAGGACAGGCTTTCGCTTAATATCTCAGAACTCCATTTGGCAGAACTACACAAAGGACAAATCCGATGCTTGAGTTTTGAAGAAGATATTTTTAGGTCCGCGAAGATGCCGGGAGATGCACAGGGATGCAGGACTTTTTTGTCGTGGGGTTCATAGACGGGATGAGCAATTAGAAGCCCGCTGAATGCTGCGCTTGCAATGTTGCCCCTTTTTACACAGACTGTATAAGAGAGAGAGAGGGAATTGGAGTGTCTCTCCCCCATCTAATAGGCTGTGTTCGTGTGTGTGTGTTTCATCTTGTGAAGGGAGTTGGAGAGAGCGCATGAACACCAGTCTCAGTGCCAGCTGGTAAGTCCTCTAATAGCCTCTGTTATAATTGTCCTCTTGGCACAGGGCCGCACACCAAAATCAATGAGAGTGAATGAATGTCTGTAACACTGCCTCCGTTTCGCTCACTGTTACACTAAGCATCAAGGTTGTTTCGATTCGTCCGTAGGGCAAACAGTCCTGCCCATCTTCTCGATTGTCACAAATTTTTATCCTCCACCAACCCTAGTTTTCCCAGAAAATTGCTTTTCAACAAGACCCTTCATTGAGGTTTTTTTTTTTCTCCTCTTAGTCCCGTTTGGCCAAAATACTTTTTTGAACTTAAACAAGAGGTTCTTGCAGTGCAGAGTTGCAGAATCACTCTGGGAATGCGAACTGAATAAAGCGTGTCTGTTTACTACCACCTGAGACATCATGAATCACGCCTCGAGAAGTGCATTTTTCCCTCAAACCACATTAGATACCGACTTGTGTTCCCCCTCGTGGGGTGGTATTGGATTAAGTCAACCGCAGAGCATCTCGCAAAATAAAGGTTAAATACATAAAATAGAAAATAAGTCTGCAAAACCTCTCTTGTTTGATTTCTCTAGACAGCCTGAAAGTTTCCTGGGACTCTCTTTCTGGTGAACTGGATCAATGATGGAATTGCAAACATTACAGGAGGCCCTGAAAGTGGAAATACAAGTCCATCAGGTAGGAGATCTCGCAAATGGGCCTCTAATCAGCTAAATCATGTGGGGAAAATGATTCTGAAGTGTCACTGTACTTTCAGTACATGGAAACTAAAATCGCAATCTCATTGCTGTATAGACAGGTTGTTTTAAAGCATACGTTTTATAGATGATTCAAATGATTTCGGCGTCTAGCAGAACAGGTCTTCAGGTCCTCCATTGCACTTAGTGATAAATGAAGATATGTTTCTCTTCTTGTCCCTTGCAGTCAGAAGTGGCGTGTCCCAGCAGGCAGAAAATTAGTCGAGCTGTCTGAGTGGGGCAAGAGAAAGACAAAAAGACAGGGGGGGAGGGAAGGAGAGAAAGGAAAAGGAGGAGAATCAGGGTCATACTGGGCAGATAAAGCGTAAGCCATTACTTAAATTTTAACGAATCATCTCAAGCAGGTGTTCTTTTACATACTGGAGGGGTTTTTTTGTACTGCCGTCTGGTTTTGTCTCCATATCGCTTGGAATATTTGACAGGCAGGTGGAAGTGGGATTTCTGCCTCATCTGGGGCAGCTGAACGGGTCGATTGTGGTCTCGCATGACTCGCTATTGCCTACTGGTGGACAGCAGAAACTCTTGAGTTTTTTTTTACTATTATTATTAATTTGGAGAAAAGGGTTTCTCTCAATTTTTGTCATGTTGCTGTATATTTGGAAAGGATCGTAGATGTACCTTGTTAGGAGAAAAAAAAAAACAGAGAAAAATGGCTGTCCTGGCAGAAAATTACCAGTACTGTTTTTTAGTTAAGTTTACGGATATTTACTTGAACCAAAAACACAACGCAATGCTTCAAAATATGGGTAAAACACCTGTGAAAAATCTATACAGAAAATTCCTTCATATTAACACAATATATTGTGCCTTATTTTTATGGACATTTCATGGGGTGTACAGCTGCTTGTGGTTGAGAGATTTGAAACTTATTATAAAATTAATTTGAATTAATTTGTACATTTTAGGTGAAATGAGTTTAATTTTAAAACGATGTATTTGTTTTAAAATATTTATATTTATGCCTTTAGCAGGCGCTTTTGTCCAAATATATAAAATCAAGAAAATTGAATAATCATGAATTATTAAATGCTTAATTTGTTATATTTTCAATATTACATTATTAAAAATGTTAAAAGTGGACCAACTAATAATGATAATAACTTTTACTTCTAATACTGTTTCACTACATTTTCTGTCTGGTTTATGAAAATGTGGATGGGACCGCTTTTTAAGTTTATTTTCTCTCTCTCTATAATATATGTTAGACATTTGTATTACCTGATGTTATAGATTGTCATTTCAGTTAATAGCAGATATCCTGAAATATAATTAGGTGAAGAACAAATTTTTTTGAAGCTTACCCCACACTCTCAGAAAAAAAAGGTACAAAAGCTGTCACTGGGGCGGTACCTTTTCAAAAGGCACACCTTTGTACCTAAACAGCCCATATTGGTACCTTAAAGGTACATATTAGTACCTAAAAGGTACAAAAGTGTACCTTTTGAAAAAGTACAGCCCCAGTGACAGCGTTTGTACCTTTTTTTCTGAGAGTGCACTCTCCCCTATCTTTTTCACTTCTTTAATATATCTGTCCCTCAAAGATTGATGTTAAGTGGATCAACTCATCAACTGAAATTCACAATTTTCATATAAATTACACTTGTTCATTGCAAATGTAAAATGTTTGTTCCAAATTAACACATTAAACGTTGTCTCTACAAACCGTTGTTAGCTGGAGGACAGTTACCCTTACAGAAAGCCGTTGGCAGGCTGCCTGCTGCCCAGTCTGCTTTTGTTTGAGTGTGAGGCAGGTGCAGTAGGCTGTAGTTCCACATGTGGCCTGTAGATGGCACACCATGTCTGTAACTCCCTCCAAAACTGATGGCAGAAGTTTTGACTGCAAATTCTTGTCTTCTTTTCTGTTGCCATAGAAACTTGTTTCCCAAATGAAGCAGGATCCACAGGTAAATATTCTTTATGACGTTGCTCTTCAGAAATAATCCTCTGGTTTGTTCGAGAGCTTTAACATGATTGACGGCTGGGTATTATATTTTCTATACTAATAAGGCAGCTTGGTGGTGTGTATAAATATCTTATTAAACAAAGGTTCAGCAATTTCATTGTTTCAAAAAGAAGTGATTCTTACGCTTATCTTTGGTCTTCATAGAACGCAGATCTGAAGAAACAACTTCACGAGCTCCAAGCGAAAATCACAGCTCTGAGTGAGAAACAGGTAAGAACTTTCACAGTCGTTGTGACGTCATTCACTGCTTCGGGTGCTGAAATGAATGTTTTTGAACAGTGAAACGCATTAATTAAATGCTTGTTTGCCTACAAATATGTGTCAGTGAGCATTGGTTGATTGTGTGATTTGAGGTTGAAAAAAAGACACTGGATGACTTCATTAGGCTTTCTCTCTGTTTCATATACTTAGACATCAACTCATTCTACAAAATGAATGGTACAAAGGATATGCATTTAACGTACAGTTTATGACATGTATTTTACCCTGTTGTTGCCGGCAAAGAGGTTGATTGGAAATGTAGTTTTGTTTAGTTAAATATGATTATTTATGAACTTCTGATTTCAAGCAATGACGTGATTGTTTGATTTTGTGATGTTGAAACCGGTGCTGTTTTAGTATTATGTATTATAGTTTTTATTTGTTATTTATATTTCCAGTTTTCATTTTCATTTTAGTTGAATTTTTTGTTATCTGCTAAAATCAATTAATAGTGATTAATCGCATCCCAAATAAAAGTTTGTGTTTACACAATATATGTGTGTGTACTGTGTATATTTATATGTATATACAAATACACACAAATACATGTATATTTTTAAGAAATATATGTAATATATATTATATATATATATACAGTATATGTGTATTTTATATAAATATACACCATACACACACATGTATCGTGTAAACACAAACTTTTATTTGGGATGCGATTAATCGATTTGACAGCACTACTTTTTGAGCATTATTATTTAGATGTTTAATATATTCTCCGTTTTCAGTTTTAGTTTAGTTTTACTGTTTATTTATTTCCAGCTAGTGATTTTAGTGATTCTGCTGTTCAAATTCACTTAGTTTTTCATTTAATATTTCTATTTTATTTCAGCTTTTTATTTATTTTCATTCCAAAATGTTTTTAATAGTTTTAGTAAAGGATAATAACCCTAGTTGAAGCAGATTTTATTTTTCAAGCAACACCACAAAAACACCAGCGCGTTTCAGCACATTTCTGTGTCCGGGTCAGCTTGTGTTTAATGAAGCACTTTTTGATTTGTTTGCTTCAAATTGGTCTTATTGATTTCCTGAAGTGGCTGTTGGATCTTGTGGGAATTGTAGTTTTTAATGACAGAATGACAGCGGAAATAAGCGAAGACTGATACATTTAATTGTTTCGCGGTTGAGAAAAGAGCAGCCAGCAGGACAGGCTTCTGTGCATTTAACAACTGTGGGGCAGAAGAGTAATACATGCAGCCCGCTGTGTGTACGTGCATGCGTTTGATGTGTGTGTTGGGGCTTGTCTCGTCTCCTGCTGGGAGGTGGAAACACTCCAGATTGTCAGAGAGTTTGAGAGATTGCACTTATTCAGTCGCTTCTTGAAAAGTCTGGATTTGTAGCACAGCTGTTTTGGGGCAATGTTTCACTTTTTCTCTCTCTTCCTACTCTTGAAATTCTCCAGTTAGAGAATTGTCCCAGTTTACTGACTCGCAGATCACTGGCTTAGCTTTGAGCTTTTATCCTGAGAGAGAGAAAGAATAGATCACTATAAGTACACATGATTTGATTTTTTAAAAACTCTGCTCAAATGTGGAGGGCAAATATTGTATGTGTGTGTAGCCTTAGTCTGGACTGGACAGGACTGACTAAGGCTACACACACATACAATATTTGCCCTCCACATTTGAGCAGAGTTTTTAAAAAATCAAATCATGTGTACTTATAGTGATCCAGACGAGGATTAGAGCGCGAGATGATGAAACTGTCCAGTGAATGCTAATTCAGTTCTCTCACGAAACCTGTCAAGAACCTGTCTAGCTTACAGTTTACCTTATAATGTGTATATATAATATAATGTGTTATAATTTAATAAATATATACATTTCGTTACAACTTAAATTGTCTTGTATAACCGTTTGGTTTAAAAGATTTAATTCAGTCTCAGACTTTTAGAGCCATACTGTATTTTTTTCAATCAAAATATATTTATGTATTTAGTTTATGCTAAAAAAAAGTTATTATAGTTAACTAAAGCTGAAACTAAAAGTAACATTATAAAAACAAATAAACATTAACTTAAATGAAATCTAAAAAATTATAAATAAAATATAAAAACCTTTTTATTTCAGCAAGTTGCCAAAGCAAAATTACAAAAGCACAATAAAATTATTTAAAATTGAACTAAACCTAAAATGAAAACAGAAAATATAAAAATAAAACTGAATCAAAATATTAATAAAAAAATGTAATTATATTTTTAATATTCATTAAAAATAACACTGGTATTTTATTTATTTTTTTATTAATTGTCGAAACAGTGTCACAATGCAATGAAAATAATGTCACTATGCAACAAATAATAGTTCTAAAAATAAATCTATATTTTTATTTTTGTATTCTATTTGAATTTGGAATAAAATATGACCTTCACATGTTTTCATAAGATTCATTTGATTTTTCCATAAGACACGTGTGTCTGTGCGAATTGTCAGGTTGAAAGGTTGATGCTTCCTCAGATTCTTTTTCAATCCTGTCGGCTGTGAATACAGTTTGTCTGCCTTTGAATCTCAGTTCCATACATATGAATTCTGTATAACTCTTTCCGCATCATGAATTTATATTTATGTGATTTTTAGCCTCGATGTGAGGCCCGCAGCTGGCACGGCGGTCTGTTGCGTATGTAAACTTTCTGTTTGTGAGTCTAAAGCCGCTACTATGTGATTGATCGTCCGCTTAAAGAGAAAAATAGTTTTGTCAAAATTCATTTTGAGGAAGAGACTTTCATTTGATGTTGTGCTTAGCGCAAGGGCTTTGTTGAGGAATGTGTGTGTGGTTGAACTCTCAGAGGTGCGCTTTGGCTCCAGAGGACTCTGAGGCAGCAGAGTGTGTGAGATGAATTTCAATCACGTTTTTCTCGGCGTGTGTGTGTGTAACGCTCAGTGGGCCTTTATAAAAGCATTTCCAGTGTTGTTAAGATGGTCTCGCACCTGAAGGGTCTTAGCTTCACACCCAGAACAAAGAAAACCAGGGAATTCGGTGACTAATGATCTAGCGACCAGATATAAACACAACATTGAAAAGACGAGATGGGGGGGGGGGCTTTCCATTTTTATTTCTTGGAAAAAGGGCATATGAGGGTGTTCAGAACAATTTGTTTCCCTGCAGGCCATTTTTTTCTCACATGTACTGATAATTTGTACACAATAACAGCAGAAAAATGTAGTCAATAGCACTTTAACATCTTTTATGTCTCCTCATCCTCATTCACTGCTTCCCTCAACCAACCTACCTCCTCGACTAGAAGACTCTCACCGTGACACCGGTCATAACTGCAAAGACTCTACCTCTCATGCTGAAAGCTGCCACCTCCACCATGCCTGCTTCCATGGCAACACAACGCCCTACAGTCGCCATGGTCACTGCCATCAGCAACCCCCCGAGACCCGGCGCCAATTCCGACTCCCAGAGCACACCAATCAACCTTCAGGTGGCCAGCAAGCTACCCAATCAGGATACAGATGCGGGCACACGGATTGTGTCCAAGAATGTTATCGTCGTGAGTGTGAATTGCTGCTAAAAATTCTTCCTCTTCACTTAGTGTTTCCATATAGCTTAAATATAACAATTTTAAATTGAGGTAGAAATGCCAGTCTGTGTTTTTGCATAGCTTGCTGTAGACTAGTCATAGTCAGACCCACTTTGCTTTGATGTGTTTAGAACAGGATGTTTATGTCTCCAGTTAGTATGAAGATTTGAAATGACTTCCTTTCTGACAATAAAGTGCTTGGCAGGGGTGTATGGTGACATACTTCTGTGATGTACCCAAATAGGGGATAGTTTCCTCTAAAAGCAGACAGTTTTGTGAATTTCTCTCATGTCACCTGCTGAGTGCCCAATAAACGGCTGGTTTTGTCACAGGTGCAGGCCACCACCACCTCTGCCCAGCCTATCAGAGTTCCCCAGTTTGTCCCTCCTCCTAGATTGACGCCTCGACCCACCTTTCAGCCACAGGTGCGTCTCTGTTAGACCTGCCCCCTCCCCTTATGTATGTGCAGTTCCACACTGACGCCACCAGAGGGACACACAACCTAGTTTCAGAGGCCTTGTGTCTGTAAAGCCTTTGTTTACAGAGACATTCTGATTTTAAACTTCTCACCTTGAAAGAGTTTTCAACATGGGAACTAAAATTGCTTGAACACAGTCACCCAAACTTCAAGATATCACTGTTCCACACCTAGAGACCCAAATTCTGCTTTTTTCCTCAATAAAACTGACGCTCACCTTCTCCTTCCCAGCTCTGGCTGTTGCTGTGATACTGTCTGCTTAAATTTTTTTTCTCTCTTTGCTTTAGGGTGCTTACACACTAGATTGTATGCTCTGTTAGAGAATGCTTCAAGTTTGTTGATTATTGTTAAAGGGGTCATATGATGTTGCTAAAAAGAATATTATTTGGTGTATTTGGTGTAATGAAATGTGTTTATGCGGTTTAAGGTTCAAAAAACACATTATTTTCCACATACTGTACATTATTGTTTCTCCTCTATGCCCCGCCTTTCTGAAACGTGTCGATTTTTACAAAGCTCATCGGTCTGAAAAAGCGAGGTGTGCTGTGATTGGCCAGCTATCCAGTGCATTGTGATTGGCCGAATGGCGTGTTAGAACGAGCCGTTTTAGGTAGGCGTGGCTGACTTTAACTTTTATAAAGAATATCTCTTTGGATTTGAGACTTTAGTCTTTGCAACTTTACAGATCTTCTTTATGCACCAAGAGCTTGTAACACTTCAAAGAGAAAGGAAAAATTGAAATCGCATCATATGACCCCTTTAAAAAAAAGCAGTATGTAAAAAAAAACAAAGGTTTGTGAAAATGACGCTCAGTCATGCAACCTAAAGAAAATTTATAACTTTTGCGCTGCACGCTGACCTAGGCATTTGTTGACCAGTGAAAATTCAGTCCACGGTAGTACTGCTCTATTTCAAAGGCCCGCTTCTGTCCATACTCTCTAAATGCATTCCTATCCGTTAAAAATGCTCTGTCACAGCTTTATCTAGTGAGTAAGCTCCCTTAGCACCGTGTCTATACTGGAGGTGACCCATAAGTGCCACCACACAATAATGGCTTGAGTCTTTCTACACTGAAAGTGTCCAAGCTGCATGACTCGTTCAACAACAGTTGTATTAACATTTGGGTGAATAACTCAGCAGAGGTCCATTGGTATGAAAATTGGTATATTATTACTGTATGTACGTTGCTTATGCCTGGTGTAGACACGGTGTTGAGAGTAAGACAGCGTGTTACTGTTTGTTCCTTTGTAACAATGCTGTTGCTTCAGTTGCAGCTTTTTATTTCTGCTTTTGTTCTTTTGATATTTGCTTTGGCTGACCCTATCATTAATCCCCCACTCCTTTAAAGACTGACAGTATATCACCTTTTACCTCAAAAAGCTACGTAATGCTAAAGTGAGCTCAGATGAATCCACCTTAACTCATCATTTACTTACTCTTATGTTGTTTCAAACCTGTATGACTTACTTTTTTCTGTGCAACACAAAAGAGTCTAGTCACTGTTTTAAAAAGTCCATCCAAAAAATGTCAGAGAGGTCCAATGTTGTATTGACGCATTGACTTATTATACAAACAAAAACAATTGAAACATTCTTCAAAATGTATTCTTTTGTGTTCTGCAGAAGAAAATCATACAGGTTTGGAATGACATAAGGGTGAGTAAATGATGACCTAATTTGGGGGTGAACTATGTCTTTATGGCAGGGCTGGACATCTCTGGCCCTCAAAGTCTACTGTTCTGCAGAGCTTAGGTCCAATCCCAATCCTGAACAAGCTAATCAAGGTCTTTAACTCTTTAGGATTACTAAAAAGTTACAGGCAGGTGAGTTTGATCAGGATTGGAGCTAAACTCTGCAGGAAAGTGGACACTGAGGGCCAGAGTTGCCCACTCCTGCTCCTGGTTTGTTATGGTGTTCCTAAATTGAGCTCTGCACTCATTTTCATCCACTTTTAAACTAGTCACTGAGGGGTGAACCAGAGCTCAGTGTTGGCATTACTTACGGCTGAGGTTGCCACTTAACACAAAACAGCATGGATGTTAGGGGCATGGCAACAGAGTGGCTTTCATGATCGATTGGTATGGCAAGCCAGGGTCTGCTTTCTGACCCAACCCCATTCCACCATTGCACAGGTTCGACCAAAACCCCCCACGCCCATCAATGTGCCCATCGCTCCAGCTCCTCCTCCCATGGTCGCGGCTCCTCTAATCCAGCGGCCCCTGATGCTCACCACCAAGCTGATGTCATCTCTGCCTGCCTCTGCTGGGCCCATTCATCAGGTGCACATCGTGAACGGACAACAGTGTGCCACCATTGACAAGACCACGACTGCAGTCACGAGTGGCACCACGCAAGTCACAGGCATTGTCATCAGTCCTGCCCAGACACTTCAGATCAGCAACCTTAACTCAGACTTGAAGGTGCGAGCACCCATTTTTATTAGCTTGATTGTTTGCTCCAGACATAAGTTTTAGCTGTTGTTCTTGCTCTAAGAATCAAACATTCAGCTGACTGGAGTGCTTTCCTTGTTTGTTGTTCTCTACATCAGACTGTGAAACCACAGGGAGGACCAGAACAGGTGGTCACGAGTACACCACCCTCATCCTCTCCTCCAGCTAAAGTCAAACGTGAGGAGAGCCCACAGGTACTGTGCACCTTCACAGAGGTAACAAAACCATCATGTCTGACAAATTTTGTCTGAATCCTAAATAATAAATTGTTACATTTTCTTCCTTCAGAAGCTTGCCTTTATGGTGTCTCTTGGGTTGGTGACACATGACCATCTTGAAGGTAAGTCGTCCCACTGGTGTCAATGCTGCACTGAGGGTTTCCACAAAATTTAAGTTGTAAGCACAGGTTGTTTTGTAACCAGATGTGCATGGGATGTCCTTTCTCTCCAGAGATTCAGAGCAGAAGACAAGAACGTAAGAGGAGAACAACAGCCAACCCAGTGTACAGTGGAGCAGTGTTTGAACCTGAGGTACAGACGAATGTTCTGTAGTACTCTCCTCCTTCTGGTCTGATTTTGAGAGCTTAGATTGTACTTCCACAACTCGGCTCTAACATTCTGATTTCTCTCATACGTCTCAGAGGAAAAAGAATGCTGTCACTTACTTGAACACTCCACTGCATCAAGGCACCAGGAAGAGAGGTCTGTACCTGCCTGTCTTAGTTGCTTAAGTTGATGTATTGTAGCCCTGCTGCTTCTATGTACCACCTAACAGACACCTCTCTGCTTTCTCTTGCAATTCTGCTTTGTGTCTTTGCTAGGGTTTGATCTCTTTGCAGACCTACAGTGTTTCAGTAGACCTAAAACAATGGCCTATAAAAGTGGTGGTTGAGGAACTGCTCCCCCAGTTTGTGTAGTTTTCAGTGATGGAGAATTTGGCTTGTTTTGGACATGTTAGCATTTGACTTGAGACTCCAAAATCAGAGACTTGTGAACAATGTCAGTAGAGTCAGTAGGCTTACAGGGAGAAATATATCCTCTCATTGTTGCTTCACTTCAGATTTGAGTCTCTTGTGTGCTCTTTGCAATCATTTTTCTTTGCGAATATCTTGTTGTTTGCTGTTGAATTCTAGAGCAGTGCTTCAACATAATGAATTTAGATAGATTTGGCCTTTAACAACTTGACTTGATCTTCACCCTAAAGACTTAAGCAGTTTCTTAAGCTTGGCTTTGAAAAACTTGACTTGGTCTTCACTACAAAGACTTGGGGATTGACTTGAGCTTGGCCTTGAAAGACTTGATATGAACTCCACCTCAGACTTGAGGGTTGACTTGTGGACGGTTGCATAAACTGTTTAGACTAGTCTTCTTAATTTAGACACCTATTTTTTTTTCTGCAAGTCAGTTACATAAAAACTTAGATTGGTCTAATTTGAATCTGAAAAGTAAGACTGATAACCACTTGGTTAACTGCTAGTTGGTCAAACTAGTTCTTAAGACACAGTCTTAACGTGGTGACTGTTTATGCAACTGGCCCTTGGGCTTTTATTCTTGAAAGACCTGACTAGGACTTGAGCACTGGCTTGAGTTTGCATTGAGAAATGTATTGAGATTTGAGATCTCAGCTTAGACTTTCTCTCTTAAGCTCTTTTCACTCTTTCTTTCGCTCTTTCTATTGCTCATTACTTTTCAAATTCCCTGCATGCTGCTGTGGTCGTCTGTTGCACTAACTGCTTTTTGTGACCCTCCCTTCCATTTCTCCTTTGCTCTCTCCCTCCTTTCCTTTGTTTCCATGCTAGCCAATGAGGATCCCCTCTCTAAGGTATGTTGCAACCAGAAAATGCCATTATTTTATTTCATCTTTGTGTTTTTTTTTTCTTTCTTTTCCCCTTTTCCTCCTCCTCCATTTTTTCTGTTCCTTTTGGTTTTGTTCTTTTTTGTTTGTTTTTCTTTTCTTGTCTGTCTCATTTCACTCAGGTCGCCCTCCCAAATACAGCACCACCACCAGCAGCACAGCGGTGCCGGAGCTGGGCTGCAACCCCCTGCTCTCCCCCACCAGCAGCCTTCCCGCCTCCCCAGCCCCTGAGCGGCCTGACACAGGGGGCTTTCCCCTCTCTGTCCACCCTCATTCTGTCCCCCAGCCCAGCCCCAGCTCCGGGGATGTAAGTAGCCACCTGCCAAGTCTGGGTGACCATGTTGTTGAAAGCCCCCACAATTATTATTGTTCTAGTAGAGTTCTCTACATCACAGGCTGCCCCTACCCCCCAAAACCCTTCACTGCATTCATCCTGTACACCTCAAAGTGTACCGGAGCAAGGTAACTCCTGTTAGAATCCACCCTGGAAAGAGAAAGACTGACCTACCAGCACTGTCATTCATGTGTTTATTTGTTGTATTTGTTGAAATGGAGCCAGCAGTCTTACAAAGTGAACAGTCTTTCTCTACTTCCCACACAAATATCAGGCCTGAAGTAATTACAGTATAGTATTTTAAAAATCCTTACACCATATCTTAGCATTTAAGCCAAAATACCCATTACTCATAATCACGATACATTTTCAATAGTGATTAATTTCCAATAATCCCAATAATAGTAGTAGTAATAAAACTACGAGCTAAATATCCAGTTCCCTGTCTAAGTGAACAATCCAGTCACCAGTGAGCCACTAGACAAATACCTCCAATCAGCAGTCAGTTCCTCTCCTCCCCGCCTTTCCCGCTGTCATTTGATTGGTCCAGGAAAAGAAGGGGGCGGTGGTACTGACACCTGCCGTTCTTCCCGACAGGGAGACATCCATGAGGATTTCTGCACTGTGTGCAGACGCAGTGGACAGTTGCTCATGTGTGACACATGTTCGCGCGTCTACCACCTCGACTGCTTGGACCCACCCCTCAAAAACATTCCCAAAGGCATGTGGATCTGTCCTAAATGTCAAGACCAGGTAAATAATAGCAGCACAACGAGCCCTTGGCCACTCCTTTCCCAGGCCAGTCAGTGATGTCTCCTTTTAACTGGAATTCAGTCCTTTAAAGCACACACACTTTTATATAATTAGAAATGGAAGACTGACTGAGAGATCAAACTCCCCTTTCCCTGCCAAAAATGTACACAAAAGTGTATATTTGTCTCCCCTTACACAAAATTAGTTTCTTCAGGCATTAAGGCTGCTTCATCCTTTGTAAGCTCTCACATGGTTCGGTATTTATTGTGCCTTTTTTCCACCCATCATGTAAGTGTAAGACAGCATCAAGCACTCCCATTGAAGTTCTGTTGTTCATCACCGTTGCCATATACAATTGATCTCAGTTTCTTTCATGGCTTTCCAGAGGTCAAATGAGCACAGCACTGGTCTGTTATTGAGAGAATTTCTTTTACAGATTCTGAAGAAGGAAGAGGCCATTCCATGGCCAGGAACCCTAGCAATCGTCCATTCCTACATTGCTTACAAAGAAGGTAGAGATATTTTGTTTTCAATTGTAGAATTTTGTACCCCAATTTTACAGTTTAACTCTAAAAAAGTAAGTTCTTTATTATTTATTATTTAGGTAACACTTTAGAATAGGGAACACATTCACTATTAACGAAGGGTTTTCCCTGAACAAACTCCTAATTTGCTGCTTATTAATAGTTAGTAAGGTTGATGTTAAGTTTAGGTATGGGATGGATTAAGGGATCTAAAATACGGTCATGCAGAATAAGGCATTAATATGTGCTTTATAGGTACTAATAAACAACCAATATGCTAGTAATATGCATGCTAATAAGCAACTAATCAATAGCTAAAATTTGGTCCTTAATATAAAGTGTTACCATTATTTATAACCAAATGCATACATCTATGTTATAGCCCATTAAATTGATGGGTGTTTTGTCCCTGTCCAACAGCGAAAGAAGAAGAGAAGCAGAAGTTAATGAAATGGAGTGCCGAACTAAAGCTGGAACGAGAGCAACTAGAACAGAGAGTGAAACAGCTCAGCAACTCTGTAACAGTGAGTTATTTATTTATTTTTCTCTTTAACTGGAGCTTTTCCGGATATAAGATTAATTATACAATTGTTCTACGTCTCTGTGAAGGGATGTTTGCCTCAGAAAACCAGTTTTAAGACGAACATTCAGCTTTGCAAATATTCAATATGGCTTGTCACACTGTATACGTAGTTCTATCATGAGAACTCTCTGAAGATTTTAGCATGGTAATAGATATGACAATGTTAATGTATTTGGTCTTGGCGGAATAGATCTGCTACGCTGCTGCTGAATTGCTGCTGCTGTTGGTTATAGCTGTATTAGTAGATTATTGCTGCTGCTGCTGCAAGAAAGTACAGGAACTTGCTACTGCCAGTACATAAGCCGATATGGTGCTCTGAGTATTTAAGACATACTGCTGCTGCACAAATAGCATAAAATAACCCGTAGCAGATCTATACAGGTGAAGCTGGGGAAGGTGGAGGGTTTCAGAGGAACTCTGAAAGCGCACGGCAATGCTCAAGCGAATGCTAATCAGCCATTTAAATATAAAGCACCAAGCTCATTGGCTGCATATGCAACATGAACCAATCAGCTTGTGACAAGTCATTTAATGCTAAGAATATCATCATTTACGTTAAGGACCCATCAGCCTGAGCCATCTAGGGTTTCATGACAGAACTTGGTATTTCTTCTTTTCTATTTAATGACTGTTAGTTGTATTCCTAATGTTAATGTAATTTTTTAACAAGTTGTGTTTGTTATATAATGCTGTATTCCTTTTATTCAACAGAAATGCATGGAGACCAAGAACAGCATACTTGCCCGTCAGAAGGAGATGCAGGTCTCTCTGGACAAGGTAAAACACCTGGTCCGCCTCATCCAGAGCTTTAACTTGATTCAGCCCATGGAGACGGACATCCTACAGGATTCTAAACAGGACTTCACAGAGTTAGGGAGCATCAAAGACTCAAAGGATGCTACAAAAATGTGTGTGCAGGAGAGTCCCACCGAGCCTAGCGTGCAAGTACCAGTCGCCGTAGCAGTTCCCGAAGTGAAGGCAGAGCCAGAGGTGGGCGAAATGGCAGAGCCAGCGACCGCAGTCACACCTGAGGCTGCGTCAGGTGAATCGGGAGTTAGTGTCCCGGAAGTTCCCAAAACCACAGTTGGCGAGGAGATGATAGATACAGCAAAAATGGCGGAGCCTGTGGAATCGCCTCAGGCCAGGGACGTAAAGACTAATGGAGGAATGGACTGTGTTTGTACCGGCTTGAACCCAGAAGAAGAGAAGGGTGCTGTCGATGCCGCAGACTCGGCGGACTCTGAGAACATCCCTCCCAATGACAGCAGTTGTGTAGCGGATGCTGGGAAGATGGAAGTAGAGCTGCAGGAAGATGGAAGTCATGGCGTGAACACCAACAACGGCAAAACCTCAGAACCTTCTCAGCAGGCTTTGCCAGCCCCTCTAAGCAGCGTGGATAACCCCAAATAGTTCTCAGTCTCACACTAAACACACATCACCAAAACATTTAAACAGATTTCCTATTGCACCTTGGACTGGTGCACAAAGTTGCCAATCTATAAAACTGTCAACAGTACTTCTACATCCAAGGCAAACTAGTCTTGGTTCTTGTAGACTAATAGAGCCCAAACTTCTGGGTGAAAAGGGTGATTTACAAAAGAGTGTCATGCCAATTATTAGATTATTAAAAAACAAAAATAGTAGTTTAATAATATTAATAGTTATTATTATTATAATGATGATGGTGATAAAGATGATGGATGATTTATCAGATCAGACCAGTGTGTGCCTCCAACATGGGGTTTGTTTCATAGGTTGTCTTAGTTGTCTAAGGGCAGGGCAGACGTGTCCAAAGACTGCATGACTAAGCCCACACCCTGTGCACCTCCAGCCAGAGTGGACCGGCAATACCAAAAGCTTCTCTTTCCAAACATGACAAAAAAAATCAACGCATCAGTATTCGCCAGTGGCAAGGCAGAGGTTTAGAATCCTGTTGTTGGCATGGGTTAGACTAAATCAGGACTGCCTATAGCAACCCCTCTAATTTCTCTCCTCCACTCTACATCTTGTCTGCATTTCCCAGTTAGCTGTAGAAGTGTCCCGTCTCCATGTCATCTCAGGCTAATCAGTGGTAGAGCGCATGGCAAAGCCTTTCAAGATCTTTGACAAAGGGCTGGAAGAGGAAGCTACACCAGAAGTCACATCTCGGTAACTGCAACAAATCATGCGTGATAGATTAGTCTGAAAAACGGTGTTGGTTCTGTGTATTGAATGAGTCTCGTTCTAAAGTCAGTGGTGTGTGTACTCGATGCTGTTTTTGGATTTTTTTTCCCCCCGCTTTTTTAAGAAAAAATATATTCAGGTCTTCCTAGTCTTCATTGAAAAATAAGTGCTTTTCTGTTTCATGAAACAGTCGTTTGTTATCAATGGTGTTTAAAAATTGCATGAATTATGCAAGCGGCTTTCTCAATCTCAAGAGATACACATTGCATAATGAGTGTCTGTTTTTATTTGAATTCCGAACTGCCAAATGTTTTTTTTTTTGTTGTTGAATTGAAAATAATGGAAATATCCTCTTACTGTGTGTTTAGTCTAGAATATAATGGACTAGTCCCATCCCCATTTTTCCTAAATCTTTTTTTTTTCCTTGAAAAAACGATAATGACTGTCACAATTTGCTGTCTTAAACTTGAGGGTTTGATGTATGAGCCAAATTGAGTAATAAGGAAACTACAGAAAACCCTTAATTAAAGCACAAGCTTTATTGCAGATAACTTAAGCAAACGCACTAAAAACCTCTTAAGAGACTTTCTGAGCAAAATTTTCAAAAGCGCTTAAATCTTATCTGTTGGTTTTTACGCTTGCCAACATAACATCCTGAAAAAAAGGAAAACAACAGCAGTTGCTTACAAACAAGGTGGGAAGCACTGTTTATGACAGTCTTCTGCTGGTTTTTGCTGGCTTTTATTTGTGTTGCATAGTATCTTAACCTGTCCCAGGTAACATCTTAAGTCTTAATAGTCTTAACAGTAATGCACGGCTGGCACCTTTTGTTACTTTAATGTCAGGCCATTCCAAAAAAAGCATATCCCTTTTAGCTTTGTTATGACAGCCACTCAGGCTAGGATTGAATAATTTACTCGTATCAAATTCCAAATATCCGTTTAGGACGTCTTTGTAAATGCTTATTTTGACTATATGTATACAATAGTACATTGGGGATTTCAAAAGGACGATGCTTTGCTCATTCTGGCTGTTTAAACATGAGAGATAACCTACTACAATATAGATTTTGTTTTTGGGATGATGTTTACTGTTTTTTTTTTTTTTTTTTTTTTTTTTTTTTAAATGTGGATTTTTTCAAAGTTGGGAGGATTTAGACAAATTTTAGACAAAGAGAAGTCACCTAAAATAAATAAATGTTGGCTTTGTATGTGGAACAGAACCAAATTTAAGACGTCATTCCTTCATGAAAGAAGCAGCGGTATCCAATTCATGCGTGCATCAGTATTACTTTACAATAACGTTTAATTTGTTGATATTAGTTAATGATATTAATCATTTGATAGCATAAATAACAATATATTTTACTGCATTTACTCATTTATGTTTAAAATGATGGATTTATCTTGATTAGTCAGGATTTCATGGCTTTAAAACCCAATTTGTAATTCTTAGTAGATGTGGTCTTGGTTATATCAACAGTGTGCTGCAATTTCTCACAATCTACTGTGAAAATGTACATACCTATCCTTAAAGGGATAGTTCACCCAAAAATGAAAATTCTGTCATTAATTACTCACCCTCGTGTCGTTTCAAACCCGTAAGACCTTCGTTCATCTTCGGAACACAAATTAAGATATTTTTGATGGAATCTGAGAGCTGTCTGACCCTGCATAGACAGCAACGCAACTGAAATGTTCCCAAGTCCAGAAACGCAGCAGGGAGATCTGTAAAATAATCCATGTGACATCAGGGGTTCAACCATAATTATACGAAGCTACGAGAATACTTTTTGTGCACAAAAGAAAAGAAAAATACGACTTTATTCAACAATTCAACCATTTTTTTTCTTTTGCGCACAAAAAGTATTCTCGTAGCTTCGTA
>NW_015630986.1:148435-161416 GCF_001515625.1 Sinocyclocheilus rhinocerous
GATACGCTGTTTTCATTCAGATCAAATCACAACAACGTAGGAAACAGATCCGGCGTGACGCAGCTGACATGATACTCTCCAAAATGGCGCTACAGGGTGACGCGGAGGAGACCAATTATTTATTTTTTTCTTTTGCGTACAAAAAGTATTCTCGTAGCTTCGGAAAATTACGGTTGAACTCCTGATGTCACGTGGATTATTTTACAGATCTCCTTGCTATGTTTCTGGACTTGGGAACATTTCAGTTGTATTGCTGTCTATGCAGGGTCAGACAGCTCTCAGATTCCATCAAAAATATCTTAATTTGTGTTCCGAAGATGAACGAAGGTCTTACGGGTTTGAAACAACATGAGGGTGAGTAATTAATGACAGAATTTTCATTTTTGGGTGAACTAACCCTTTAATACATTCCCATAATGCCCTGTTACCCTTTGAGCCAGGACTGGGTAATAATAGATGAACATTCATATCATGGCAATCATTATTGTGGCATAACATACCGACATGAATTTAAGGCCTTCCAGAAGTCACCATTGTCAGTCTAGAGAATATTTAAAGAAAACTACTTTTAATCCTTCTTGTACAGGTGCCCAGAGTGCCTTCAACCTTTTACATACTGAATTTAATGTCATAAACTGGTCATATTTCCCTCTCTCTGTAAAACATCACTCAGCTAACTTTGATTAGAAGCACATTTGTTGTAATTCCATTCGGTTAAAGTGAAATGGTTGTAGTGATGTGCTTGTGTTGGTCTAGTCCTGTCTGTCTTTACTAAATCTAGTTATCTGCTGTGAAGTTAAAGAGCCCCTTTAGAGTAGGCTATATTTTAAGAAGGTAAGGAGTTGCCTTGAGTTTTTTAATACTCTGAACAAAAGTATATCTTAGTGATTGCACAAAATTGGTCTGTAAAAAGAAAAAAGGAGTTGTTCATTATAATGTGTTTTAAATTAATTCGTTGGTTTATCGGAGCACTCTGTACCACCAAAATATTAAGTGTGTGAAAATTGTGGCGAAAAATTAATTTTTTGGATTGACATTCATTGGGAAAAAAGTTCTGGAAGTTTAGGAAGTCATGGTTTCCTGTCTTTATGCACTTTTTATAGGAATGTCCTAAGTATTACTTTTTTCCCTCAAAATACTTAAGTGTCTGCTCGATTTAAGTTCTTTTTTAGTGTGTGATTCAGGAGATTTTTTTTCTCGTGTATCACAAAACGGGACTGTTCAGGCCAGTGACTACTACTTAATGTCATACATAACACTCTGCTCTTAAACGACTTGCACCCTTTCTTATTCGCTTCATTTCCTTCATCTCTCCTTAAGTCACTGAGTTAGCGTACTGAACTTGTACCTGAATCAGGTATTTAGATTTCGGCCTTGACTATTAGCTAGGCTGAACGGATCAAAGAAAACCTGCAATCTGATTGGATAGACTCAACACCCAGAACACCAGCCTGTCCAATCAGTTCAACAAAAAAGCATGCCTTCTTATGCAAAATTTTTATATAAGTTTTGTCAGACTTTTTTAATATGCATTTAGTTTTGAGTTTATTTTGTAAAGATTTTTATGTGAACTTTGTGTCACTTTCCTTTTTACATGTCTGGCAAAGATGATGCCAAAATGAAACAGTATACATATGTAAATTTTTTTTTTGTTTTTGTTTAAATTATGAACAATATACACTTTCACAATGGCATCTGTAGAAAATCGAAAATTCATGTACAGTTACAGAAGGGAATTATTTGCTGGCCACAATTCTGGGCTCTTTGGAACATGGAAATGTGGCGTTTCAGCTGTGTATGAATCTCATGAACCGTTATTTTTCATTCAAGTCTGCCTTTGCTAGCACACCATGCTGAATGTTATTGTTATCTTGGGGCGCGGGGTGGGGGGGGTTACCAGTGGTTGTGAGAAGATATTTATGGTCTTACATGGCTTATCTTGCAGAGTGTATGTAATTTTGTGGGTGGGGCCTTTAGAAGGAAGGGGAGGGAACTTCTGAAAGCCACGCATTCAAATTCATAAGTCAGTATACCCAAAGAGACTGCAAACATTTTGCTGTTAGGAAGCCTTTTTATATGCATTCGAGATACATATCATTGAACGTTTTTTTTTCCCCCCCGTCAAGATTGATTTCTGCTCTAGCTTACAGCTCCGACGTGTGGGAAACGCTTTCCGTCAGCTTTCTAAATTGTCTGTATGGCTTTGCAATTTTGGTTTTAGAACTTTTAAAAGGCAAAAGTTTGCGGTGTACATTTTATGCATAAAATTGAAACATTTTCAGACCCATTCCAGCGGTTCATCCTGTCACCTTGATCTTAATAGTGTGTAGATCATCCATATTCTTTATGGTGCGTTATAATTCCACAGTGACAATGAAGTCATTGTAGTTTCAATGTAGTTTCTGTTCACTTTTCATACTATTTACTCAGTCATGATTGTGGCCTTCTCGTACTGTTGATGCATTTCATTTGTTGTCGTGACTTTCCTATAGTGTTGTGCACTGTGTGTGAGCGTGTGTTTGTTTGGGCAGGTGTGTGTGTGTGTGAGAGAGAGCGCGTCACCTCATCTACAGTCAGCTGTCTAATTGGAAAACATTTTTGTTTACACGTGCAAAAAAATAAAAATTACAAAAAAATTAATTCTTCCACTTGATGAAACAACAGGATACATTGTAGCGACATGAGTTATTTAAAAAAAAAGTTCACCTGGTGTGCTGAACTAAGTGTAAATGGTTTATTACACAATATGAATATTTGTAAAATTGTTTGTATTTTTTCATAATGATTTTAAAAAGGAGTGTTTATTTTTTGACTTTTTTCTGTTACAGAGCTCTCTCTCTCTCTCTCTCTCCCCCCTCTCTCTGGTCTTTTTTTCTCCTTGTTTGTTCGCCTGACATTGTGAGTGAGTCAGTTGGTTCTTACCTCTCCTGTATTGAGCCTGTGATGAGTCCTTTGTATGCAGTGTTTTGAAAATACTGTAGGGAACATGGGAAGAAATTGATATTAGGAGCATTTGATCAATTTGTATTTATTTATTTTATCATTTTGTTAATAAATTGAGAAAGAATATTTGCCTCCCGTTTGTCTTGAATTCAACTTGGCTTTATATGACCAGATGACTTGTGAAACTGATATTACATAAGTGTCAGGCCAGAAAAGTGATGAGAAGTGTTGGGGTGGATGTTGAGCATAAGTGCAGGTGAATTATGGACTGTCAGGGGCCTCCATGCCAGTGTTTTAAGGACTACAACTACAATGATGTCCTTAAAATGCGCAACTACTGTATACAACAACTCGCTAATGTTAAAAAAACACAACGGCTTCACAAGATATTAACCGGACATAATTTCAGTTATAAATTGAAAATGTGCTTTGGGACCAACCTGTAGGACATTCCTGAAGCAATCCATGGCAAATGTAAGACTAGACTAAACCGCTCTATTAGACGTGGAAATGTAAAATTCCTCCAACTTCTCCCACTTGATTGTTATGACATCATATCAAATCAACCAAAATGGCAACAATTTCAAAAGTAAAGGAAGATAGGTAGTTACAGAAGTGCTATTTATGCACAATTCAATGTCTTTTTGTCATTTTATAGCGGTGTGCATATGGTGATATTTCATTCTTCCATATTTGCAAGAGAAAACAGACGATGATTAAGTATTTTGCTGTCAAAAGCGCCATTTTGTTAAGAACCGCGTTGCCATAGAAACGGGGATTTCTATGTACTTGAATAGCTCCGAATAGTCGTAATCACAGTAATTCCGAGAAGTTTCAGTCAGCGGGAGCTTTTCAAACTGTAATCATAAAGTATAACACTTATATAAATAAGGCAAAAATACATTGTACACCCAAGGCTAAAATTATCAACAAAAAGATCGAATGGAGTCTTTACATTAAGTGGCTGAAACGGAATGAACTGTGAAATTAACTATTAAAACTTTAATAATTACATTTTTAATTATTTAAAAAAAAGAAGAAAGTGAAAACTTGGCACGCATCCGCTGCGTAATGTTTCTGGAGGCGCGTGCCAAAAGCGAACGCACACGAAACGCGCGAACCGCAGCCTCATACAACTTCACACACAATCTAACTTTCCCTTTCCTGACTTTCTTCCGTTTTCTATGTCATTTCCTGTAATAAAAAGATGGTGGTCATAGCAGAGAGAAGCAGCTGACTGTGGTACAAACATTTGGAGATGATAAACTTTGCATCGCCCGGGACTAGTGAAATCCCCCCGTGCCGTTGCGTCACCGCCGCGCTTCTCGGAGCGGCAGATAGCGAGACGCACCACGGCTGAAGAAGACCACCAAAGACCCCGCGACGCACTGCGTATGTTCTATAGACGGTGAGTTACACTCACTAGCCAATGTGGCCAATGAAAATGGCTTCCTCAAACGTTAGGCAAATTGCCAGTTGCCTTGCAGAAGCTAAGCGGAGGCAGAGCGTGCAGAAGCATTGCGTACCGTCATTGTCATCGCCCGCGCTTGAGCTTATGTGCAACTTTTATCTCACAATGTTTAGACGAACACAACTTTGCAGCAGCTTTATCTTTCAACAGAGCATTGTTGCCCTATTTGTTTTCCTGTGCTCGTCTCTCTCACAGCTTGGGTAGTTTGTGAGTGACGGCCGGCTCGACCAATCAGAGCGCTGCTCTCTGACTGGCTCGGAAACGTCAGCAGAACGGAGTGGACTGGTTGTAGCGTTTGTTTGTTTTTGTGAAAGCAGCTCAAAGTTTGTAGCCATGTAAACATTTATAAACCTATAAAAGCATGTAAGAAATGAAAACGAGATGACAAGGTAAAGGTAAAGCCAGCATTTTTTCACGTAATATAAGAATTTTGGGTTAAAAAATGTATATACAATAGGGTTCAAAGGTTGAGATCACTAGTAAACATTGTTTTTTTATATACATTTTTATTAAAAAATATATCATCAGCATAAAATGTGTAAAAAAAGTTTAACTCATTAATTTCTGAATGTCTTACTATTTTGTATGTCCTGAAATGTACTCCGCATGTTTGTGTAAAACCTGATGGTCATGTTATCCAGCATGTGAGAATCATCTAACTAGAATCTTGTTCTTCAATAGTAAAAAGGAGTTCATATGGTTAATATCAGAAATAGCAACCTGCAAATATTTCTTCTTCATTCTTTATAATGTTTTTTTTTTAATTATTGTTTTAAATATGTCAAAATTTCAAAACCATTTTTTCCCCAAAGCTTAAATTTGACTTTTATGCTTTGAAAAGGACCAGTTCTCACTATTAACTAGCATGCATATTACTAGCATATTGGCTGTTATTTAGTACTTATAAAGCACATATTAAAGTACATATTAATGCCATATTTTGTATGACCACCATATTTTAAATCCCTTAATCCTACCACATACCTAAACGTAACAACTACCTTACTAACTAGCAGAAAAAAATGTTTGAGTTTATTTATTAGTTTATTTAGTTTTTAAATTCGTTTATTAATTTTAAAAAGTTTACTGAGGCAAAAGTCATAGTTGATAGTTACTTAATAGTGAGAACTGGACCTTAAAATAAAGTGTGACCTTCATTTTTAATTATGTTTTAGCTGTTTTGATGCTCTCTTTATAACATCTCTTAAATTTCCTGTTTTAACAGTATTTACATCCCCTTATTTTACTTTAGCTTTAATATGTTGAAGTGAAACGCGCTCACAGGAGTCTCTCCTTCCTGCCCAGATGGCAGATTCCTGTGCTATTCCAGACCATTCCCCCATGGAAGTTGAGGCTGAATGCAGCACCAGGTCAGCGTCACAAAGTGTTTACAACAGCAAACATTTAAAGAGCAATCCCTGTGCATAAAAAATAGTAGTAATAAGCAGTTTTTCTACCTATTTACTAGTGCCTCAAATGAGAAGTCTACTGAAGAGCCAAACAAAAAACTAAAAGTTGACCATGAGCATTCGACCAGTTTTTGGTGTAAGTATCATTTACTTTAACTTTAAATAGAAGTGTTGTGTATGTCACTGAAAATTGGATATCAAATGAGAATTTTATATATATTTATACATATATATAATTATGTTGTTTTTACTCATTGCTTATTAAATATTACATGTACAGTCTGTGAAGAGTGCAAGAAGTATTTCTTGGAGGAGTGCCCTACCCATGGGCCCCCTGTTTTTGTGCCAGACACCCCTGTGGCATCAGGGGTCCCCAATCGGGCAGCTCTCACTGTACCCTCAGGCATTGAGATCCGCAGAGATGGTGATAAGGTGGATGTCTGCTGCATGGATGAAAATATACCAAAGTGGGCGCTGTTTGGTCCTTATCAAGGCCAAATAATGGCCTCGGATAAACCCTCAGGACCATACTCTTGGATGGTAGGTTATGTTGTATATTTAAACACCATTTAGCATAGTTGTGTATGTATTTTTATTCATCTTTAATGCAGATAAAAACTATATTTTAATGTCAAATGTATCTATTACAGATTGTTGATAAGGACAACAAAAATAAATTCATTGATGGGAGGGATGAAACTACGTCTAACTGGATGAGGTAATACCATGTTGCTGAGATGAACTTTAATTATTCTTTTCCTTTTCTTTGTGCTATTGTAATGTACGGATCTTGTGTGGAAAATGTTGTTTTAGTCACCATGGTTAAGTTGATATGATTGTTCACAATACTAATTGCTTATTCCTCTCAGGTTTATTCCGATTTCTTCTGATGAGAGTAAAAAGAACCTGAGTGCGTTTCAACATGGGGAAGAAATCTACTTCAGAGTGTGTCAGAGACTGACGGTGGGCGAGAAACTCTGTGTGTGGTACAGCAGCGAGTACATGAGGCGACTGCAAAGTGTGTCTCGGGACAGCATTGACCGCAATCTGGACACAGGTGAGACACCCCTCACTGGTGCTTGAGCCAAAAAAAGGTTGACTAAATTGAACGATTTTGAAATAGTTCAAAAGTTAAGGAATCTCCAAAGACATTTTAAGGGGCTGCTAATACAAACACTGCAGGGCCGAATCCAGATGTGGAGACTGTTGAACTGGAATACTAATATATTCTTATAAACTCCTAACAGCACATTTTAAATTTGCATCACTTTGAACCAAAACCATTTTCTAATTGAATAATAGTTGGTTTGTTTATTATAAAAGACATTTACGGGAAGATATTTCGTTTACTGGATTAGATCTGTTGTTGAACTTTAGACAAGGCTGAAACTCACAACAAGATTTGACCAAAATTTAAACAATATTTACTATAATTGAAGTAGTTCAGCCAAAAATTAGCACTACATACTCATCCCCATGTTGGTTCAAACTCATTCTTCTGTGAAATACAAAAAGGAGACATTTTAAAGAATTCTACTGGTCGCCGATTTTTTTTCAATACCATTAATGCAGGCTGGAGGTTTCAAGCTTCAAAGGGGAACCAAAGGCATCATAAAAAATAATAAATGTGATCAATATAATTTGTGTGCTATATTTCAAGTCTTCGGTAGCTTTTTGTGAGGAATAGACCAAAATTTTATACTGAACATTTTTGATCAACAAAAAAGTACCCAGAAGAGATGTTCCAGGCCTGCAATAGTTTAACAGGTAAGTGAAATGGGATTTATATACATTTTTTTCTTTCTTTAGCACTTTTCTCAAAAGTTTTTTTTTTAATATGCTGTTAGTGTTACATACATTAACCATAACGCTGTTGTATTGCAGGAGTGAAATTAGAAGAACAGGAGGAGCCCAAAGGTCCAGTGTTGAGATCTGCAATGCACGGTAGAAGGACCCTAAGTAAGCATGGAAGTGATGAGGCAGAAAACCAGCCCCAGGCCAAGAAAAAGAAGATTGACCTCATTTTCAAAGATGTCCTGGAAGCATCTCTGGAGGCTAATCAAAGCCAGAACAACCCCCTGAACAGCACCTTGTCTTTTCCAAGAGCAAGAACAAATGTCTGCCAGGTTTTCAGCCAGCCTGACGCAGAGTGTAAAGAGTCTGTCTTCGCCTCTGGATTGGCTTCCATGGAACATCACGAGAGTGGGTTTGATGCAAAATGCATTAAAATGGAAGAAACAGAAGAAGATGCGACCCTGACTGGCGAAGGACCATCAACATCTTTCTGCCCAAACTGTGTGAGGTTAAAACGACGAATCCGTGAGCTGGAGGCTGAACTGCTCCGTCTCAGAGGACAGGGGCATGCTGAAATTAAGCCTGTACCACCATCTGAGCCCCTTCCTAGTGAGGACCTCAGAGGTAGGTTTGCACCTGGGATGGAACACTACCATGGATGGGAGCCTTTCTGGAGTAGATATTGATGATTTTCTTTTTTAAATATATGACTATATAGACTATTTTGTCTTGTAGTTAATCAATTACTGTTAACATTCTTTTGTTGTTGCTTTTTTGCGTTTTTGCTGGTGATTGTGTGATTGCCGAATTTGTTGAAATGTTTCAAATGGAAGTGCACTCTTAATTAAAAGTTTTAATAAAATAATTAATGAGTGTTTTCTTTTTGGAGCCTGCAACTAAAGTTTAAGTCTTTGATTGTTTGGTTTGTGGAATTAAGAATGTTTTAATTTAATCATACTTAAAAATGATTTGTATTAGTGTATTAGTTGATGTAGAACTTGAGATATCATGAACTGTATTGAGAAGGTGTGCTTAGAATAGGTGTAAAAATGCCTTCATTCATGCCAAAACTAACCAATAAGGAATTGTTGAGTTTAAACTTGCTTTATGTTGGTTTTCAGTTTAATTCTGTGCTCTGTTTGCTCATTTGTTGTAGATGCCATGACGCCCGTCCCAGCGGCGCTTGAGGAAGATGACCAGGATGTTGATTCTGCTGATGAATCCATTTCTGCTGACCTCATGGTGGCTACAGATGAGTCTTCAAAACTCTCGGTGGGCTCAGGTCGTCGGATTCGTCGCTTCAAACAGGAGTGGCTGAAGAAGTTCTGGTTTCTCCGTTATTCGCCCACACTGAATGAAATGTGGTGCCATGTGTGCCGACAATATACCGTCCAGTCCTCCCGCACCTCTGCTTTTATTATTGGTTCCAAGCAATTCAAAATCCACACCATTAAACTTCATAGCCAGAGCAATTTGCACAAGAAGTGTTTGCAACTTTACAAACTTCGCATGCACCCGGAGAAGACCGAGGAGATGTGTCATAATATGCTGACTCTTTTCAATGCTGCCTACCATCTGGCTTTGGAAGGACGACCATTTTCCGATTTGCGACCCTTGGCGGAGCTCCTCAAGAAGTGCGACCTCAAAGTGGTAGATCAGTACATGAATGAAAATGACTGTCAGATTCTCATCCAACACATTGCTCGAGCATTCAAAGAGGATTTGGCAGAGAAGATTCGCCTTTCGCCCTTTCTAAGCATCATCATGGATGGGCAGAACGATGAGCTCTTGGCTGACACTGTTGCCGTTTACGTCCAGTTCACCACCACTGATGGACTTCCTGCCACTGAGTTCCTTTCCCTACAAAGGCTTTGCGGAGGCAATGTGGAAGGCTACCTCCAGGCTGTGGATCGTGCCTTTGGTGTCCTTGGTCTAAGAATTCAGGACATGCTAGTTGTTGGCTTGGGAATAGATGGCTCAAACCTCTCCTCTAGTCTGAGGACAAAGATTTACATAGCAATACGAAAGACAATCCCTTGGATGTTATGTCTACCTGTGATGATCCATCGTCCCCATTTAGAGGTGCTGGATGCTATCAGTGGAAAGGAACTATCTTGCTTGGAGGATTTGGAAAACAACTTGAAGCAACTTCTTAGCTTCTACCGGTATTCTCCTCATATGATGGCTGAGTTGAGGACGACAGCACCAACTCTGTCTGAGGAAACAGAGTTTCTTGGGGATATAAGGGCTGTGCGTTGGATCATAGGTGAACCCAATGTTCTCAATGCCCTAATCAAGGACTATCTAGAGGTGGTTGCTCACTTGAAGAGCATAAGCACCCAAACCCAGAGAGGTGATGCTGCTGCCATTGCTCTGTCTCTCCTACAGTTCCTGTTGGATTATCAGTCGGTGAAGCTGATCTATTTTCTGTTGGACATCATTGCTGTCTTTTCACGACTTGCTTTCATCTTTCAGGGGGACTATTTGTTGCCGTCACAGGTGGACGCAAAAATTGAGGATGCCATTTATGAGATTGGTCAATTGGTGGACTCCCCAGGGGAGTACCTACAGGAGTTTGAGGACAACTTTCGGGAGAGTTTTAATGGCGTGGAGCTCAAGAACTTGCGGGTTGCTGAGTCCAAGTTTCAGTCCATTCGAGAGAAGGTCTGTCAGCGAAGTCAAGGCATCCTGGCCCAACGTTTTGATCCACGCAGTCGCACAGTGATCCAGGCTTGTCAGGTCCTTGACCTGGCCTCGTGGCCTCTTAACAGGGATGATCTTGGTGCATATGGAGAGGAGGAGATCCTTGTCATTTTTGACCACCTGGAGACTATTCCTTCATCTGGCCGTGAGCTCTCTCAAGAAAGAATAGATGCCCGAGGAAGCCTTGTAGTTGAATGGAGGGATCTAAAAGCTGATTATTGTAGTGTGAATGGTTTTAAAGAAGTAGTCAGCCACATCTTCAGATACAAGCAACGTTTTCCTCTTCTCAATCACATCCTGCAGGTTGTCAGGGTCTTGCCAACGTCATCGACATGCTGTGACAAAGGAAGATGCTCGTTGCAGAAAGTGCGCAGAAATTGCCGTTCCAGACTAACTCTGGAGCAGATCAACGATCTGCTCACCATGGCCGTTAATGGACCGCCTATCAGGAGCTTTGATGGAAAGCGAGCATTGGACAGCTGGTTTGAAGAGAAATCCGGGAACAGCTATTCACCCTCGGCAGAAGTGCTGAGCAGAATGTCCACCGCTGAACAAAAGTCTGTGTTGCACAATATGGATATGAATGCAGAGTATTATCCAGATATTTGACTGATCGGCACCAATTACTCGGCCAACATAATTCCAAAAAGCCATCTCATTGGAAAAGGGCTGATCGGGACTATAATGTGATTGGCCAAGTAGTTTGACACTGGCCCTGCTGCTAAATTGGCCTAGATCCGCATCTTCTCTAAGAGTCGGTATGAATGCCTTTGCAGGTCGCAGGCACATGAAACGCTTTCAAATGTTCATGTAAATGGTTGTGATGTGTTGATATGTGTTTTTGTTCCAAAGAGAAACTATTTTCTAGTTGTGAGGATTGTTGCCTTTAGGTGAATGTTCGACTGAGCACCATTTCATCAGATATTGGTGAGTGAAGCCTCCTTACAGTCTTTTTTTTTTTAATCTCTGAAAATGTCATCTTCTTGCAAAAAACGATTCAACTAAATCCTTTCTGGAAAAACAGTTTTATTGTTATATCTGCAATATAGTTTGAGCAATCATTCTGTATTTGTACTTAGACTTGTGTGTATGGAAATGATATAACAAAAAGTGCTTAATTTTTATAGCATGCTCTTTATGCTGGTTATTGCTAATTGGAATGGAAATAGCCACTATTTTGCCATGCAGTATATTCCTAACAATTTTTTTAGATACTCTTTAGTTAACCATTACTCTTAAGATTATATGTAAATCTTGGTTTGATAACATGTTGATGTGCCATAATACTTTATGCAATCAGGTACTTGTAATGTGCAGTTTACACCCAATCTGATTTAAAGATTTCAAATATATAGCCTAAATATGCAAGGTTTAGCCTTACCGAGAAAAAAAAAGTTTTCTCGGTTCTTTTAGCATGTGCTGGTGCTTGATTTCTGGTACATATTTTTATGTACAGCTACCGGCAGCCATGCCGGACCCCCTTATGAGCCAGTTCAAATTATAGTTACATTTTCTGATTCCACATCAAAGCAACAAATATATCTTTACTTTTTAAAGCTGCATAGAGGCGGTCTAAATAGTCAGATGTTTACTAAAATTTTTAAATGATGAGCAGAAAATATTTCAGTAATAATACCCCAAAATTGTATCACTGTCTGTCTCAGCAATACTTTTCACCCAATACAAACGTGTGTGCATGACGTCACCACTAGTAGGCGACACTGTACGACAGTTTACCCTTAGATGAAATTTTTGTATCTGAAAGAATAGCACATAGCAAAGTCATACAAGAACAAAGCTTTTATATTTTTGATTGTGTTATTATGTGCATTTGTGTATTCTAGCAGTGCATGTGTTATGGTCAGCACCATATATTTTTCACTGACTTTAATTTCACATTATTTTTGTCTTACCTTGCCTTGCCACTAAATTCCATCTATTATACCTGTGCAATATATATATATATATATTTTACACTTAAATTGTATATTCTTAAATACAAGCAAGTTTAATACTAATAATGTTCCTTGAAACTGTGGAATTTGGAGGTTTCCAACATGACTCGGCATGTTTTACAAGATAACTTATAGATTTTAATTGTTATTTTCTTCATCTTGTGCTAAAAAGTTCCATATTTTTCAGTCATAACTGTTTTTAAAAATCAATTTCTTAAGGTAAAAAAAAAAAGGAGTCACCAGTAGAGATCTATTAATAGGCTTTTTTAATAGTAATATTTTCAATGTTGCAGTTGAAATTTAACATGTTGATTTTATTCATACAGTTGTTAAAGCATCTTTATTATCAGTTTAGAAAATATTGTAATTTGTGGTATATCTCAAATTATCAAATTTAAATGTAGTAATATTGAAGAGTATTGATTGTTCTCACTGTATACATCTGTGCAAAATCAAAAAGGAGCAGTTAAATGCAGTCTTCTCTAAAGTTATGTTAAAGGGATACTCCACCCCAAAATGAAAATTTTGTCATTAATCACTTACCCCCATGTCGTTCCAAACCCGTAAAAGCTTCTTTCGTCTTCGGAACACAATTTAAGATATTTTGGATGAAAACCGGGAGGCTTGTGACTGTCCCATTGACTGCCAAGTAAATTACACTGTCAAGGTCCAGAAAAGTATGAAAAGCATCGTCAGAATAGTCCAT